>NC_053026.1:333686433-333711627 GCF_003073215.2 Triticum urartu
CAAAGCGAGAGATCCAAAGAGAGAGAAGAAGCCATCTAGCTAATAACTATGGACCCGTAGGTCTGAAGTAAACTACTCACACATCACCGGAGAGGCCATGGAGTTGATGTAGAGGCCCTCCGTGATCAATGCCCCCTCCGGCGGAGCTCCGGAAAAGGCCCCAAGATGGGATCTCTCGGGTACAGAAGGTTGCGGCGGTGGAATTAGGTTTTCGTGGTGCTCCTGGATGTTTGGGGGGTACGTGGATATATATATAGGAGGAAGAAGTAGTCGGTGGAGCAACGAGGGGCCCACGAGGGTGGAGGGCGCGCCCAGGGGGGTAGGCGCGCCCCCTGCCTCGTGGTCCTCGATTGTTTCTTGACGCCCACTCCAAGTCTCCTGGATCACGTTTGTTGAGAAAATCACGTTCCCGAAGGTTTCATTCCGTTTGGACTCCGTTTGATATTCCTTTTCGCGAAACTCTAAAATAGGCAAAAAAAAACAGCAATTTGGGCTGGGCCTCCGGTTAGTAGGTTAGTCCCAAAAATGATATAAAAGTATAAAATAAAGCCCATTAACATCCAAAATAGATAATATAATAGCATGGAGCAATCAAAAATTATAGATACGTTGGAGACGTATCAAGCATCCCCAAGCTTAATTCCTGCTCGTCCTCGAGTAGGTAAATGATAAAAGAAGAATGTTTGATGTGGAATGCTTTCTAACATATTTCTCAATGTAATTTTTCTTTATTGTGGCATGAATGTTCAGATCCCGAAGATTCAAGATATAAGTTTAATATTGACATAAAGATAATAATACTTCAAGCATACTAACTAAGCAATCATGTCTTCTCAAAATAACATGGCCAAAGAAAGTTATCCCTACAAAATCATATAGTCTGACTATGCTCTATCTTCACCACACAAAATATTTAAATCATGCACAACCCCGATGACAATCCAAGCAATTGTTTCATACTTTTGATGTTCTCAAACTTCTTCAATCTTCGCGCAATATATGAGCATGAGCCATGGGTATAGCACTATGGTGGAATAGAATGGTGGTTGTGGAGAAGACAAAAAGGAGAAGATAGTTTCACATCGACTAGGCGTATCAACGGGCTATGGAGATGCCCATTAATAGATATCAATGTGAGTGAGTAGGGATTGCCATGCAACGGATGCACTAGAGCTATAAGTATATGAAAGCTCAACAAAAGAAACTAAGTGGGTGTGCATCCAACTTGCTTGCTCACGAAGACCTAGGGCATTTTGAGGAAGCCCATCATTGGAATATACAAGCCAAGTTCTATAATGAAAAATTCCCACTAGTATATGAAAGTGATATCATAGGAGACTCTCTATATGAAGAACATGGTGCTACTTTGAAGCACAAGTGTGGAAAAATGATAGTAACATTGTCCCTTCTCTCTTTTTCTCTCATTTTTTGGGCCTTCCTTTTTTGGCCTTTCTTTTTTTTTCTTTTTTTCCGGAGTCTCATCCCGACTTGTGGGGGAATCATAGTCCCCATCACCCTTTCCTCACTTGGGACAATGCTCTAATAATAATGATCATCACACATTATTTACTTACAACTCAAGAATTACAACTCAATACTTACAACAAAATATAACTCTATGTGAATGCCTCGGCGGTGTACCGGGATGTGCAATGATGCATGAAGTGACATGTATGAAGAATTATGAATGGTGGCTTTGCCACAAATACGATGTCAACTACATGATCATGCAAGCAATATGACAATGATGAAGCGTGTCATAATAAACGGAACGGTGGAAAGTTGCATGGCAATATATCTCGGAATGGCTATGGAAATGCCATAATAGGTAGGTATGGTGGCTGTTTTGAGGAAGGTATATGGTGGGTTTATGGTACCGGCGAAAGTTGCGCGATACTAGAGAGGCTAGCAATGGTGGAAGGGTGAGAGTGCGTATAATCCATGGACTCAACATTAGTCATAAAGAACTCACATACTTATTGCAAAAATCTATTAGTTATCGAAACAAAGTTACGCATGCTCCTAGGGGGATAGATTGGTAGGAAAAGACCATCGCTCGTCCCCGACCGCCACTCATAAGGAAGACAATCAATAAATAAATCATGCTCCGACTTCATCACATAACGGTTCACCATACGTGCATGCTACGGGAATCACAAACTTCAACACAAGTATTTCTCAAATTCACAACTACTCAACTAGCATGACTCTAATATCACCATCTCCATATCTCAAAACAATTATCAAGTATCAAACTTCTCATAGTATTCAATGCACTTCTATGAAAGTTTTTTTATTAAGCAAATTTCCATGTTGTTCTAAAGGACTCTCAAAATAATATAAGTGAAGCATGAGAGATCAATTATTTCTATAAAATAAAACCACCGCCGTGCTCTAAAAGATATAAGTGAAGCACTAGAGCAAAAACTATATAGCTCAAAAGATATAAGTGAAGCACATAGAGTATTCTAATAAATTTCAAATCATGTGAGTCTCTCTCAAAAGGTGTGTACAGCAAGGATGATTGTGGTAAACTAAAAAGCAAAGACTCAAATCATACAAGATGCTCCAAGCAAAACACATATCATGTGGTGAATAAAAATATAGCTCCAAGTAAAGTTACCGATAGACGAAGACGAAAGAGGGGATGCCTTCCGGGGCATCCCCAAGCTTAGGCTTTTTGGTGTCCTTGAATTTTACCTTGGGGTGCCATGGGCATCCCCAAGCTTAGGCTCTTGCCACTCCTTGTTCCATAATCCATCAAATCTTTACCCAAAACTTGAAAACTTCACAACACAAAACTCAAAATAGAAAATCTCGTGAGCTCCGTTAGCGAAAGAAAAACAAAACACCACTTCAAGGTACTGTAATGAACTCATTCTTTATTTATATTGGTGTTAAACCTACTGTATTCCAACTTCTCTATGGTTTATAAACTCTTTTACTAGCCATAGATTCATCAAAATAAGCAAACAACACACGAAAAACAGAATCTGTCAAAAACAGAACAGTCTGTAGTAATCTGTCTAGAACTTCTGGAACCCCAAAAATTCTAAAATAAATTCTGGACGTGAGGAATTTATCTATTAATCATCTCAAAAAGAATTAACTAAATATCACTTTCCAAATAAAAATGGCAGCAATTCTCGTGAGCGCTAAAGTTTCTGTTTTTTACAGCAAGATCAAAAAGACTTTCCCCAAGTCTTCCCAACGGTTCTACTTGGCACAAACACTAATTAAACACAAAAAACACAACCAAAACAGAGGCTAGATAAATTATTTATTACTAAACAGGAGCAAAAAGCAAGGAATAAAAATAAAATTGGGTTGCCTCCCAACAAGCGCTATCGTTTAACGCCCCTAGCTAGGCATAAAAGCAGGATAGATCTAGGTATTGCCATCTTTGGTGGGAAATTCTTCAATAAGACACTTATAAACTCTAGGAATTTCTTTATTTTTATTAATTATCAAACTCCTAGGCACAAAATCAAGAAAGTCATTTGTAGCAAACGGTTCCTTAATGATAGCAAAAAGATTGGGATGAACACTTATTGATTTTAAATCCGCAATTTCCTTACTAGAGGATTCACCCTTATTTTTAGGAACATAAACAAGCTTGGCAATTTTAGTAGGAGGATTTGGAGTATTTTTAACGGAAGAAAAAGTGGACCCCAAGTTGGTGGTAATTCCCTCAAGTTTATCAATTCTAGTAGAACCTTGATCTATTCTTTCATTAACCATGGGTTCTTTTTCCTTAAAACTTTTCAGAGTAACTCCCACCTTAGATCCATATTGGGTAATTTGGTTGTGGATCTTTTTATCCAAATTTTCAATAAAATCTACAGTAGCAACTTTATTCTCAATAATTTCAAGCCTTTGCATCACATCTTCCAAAGTTAACATAGTTCCATTAACCAAAAGAGGTGGTGAGCCAAACAAACCTATCATAGCATTATAAGAATCAAAAGTATGGCTACCCAAGAAATTCCCTCCGGTAAACCAAGGAGTAGCGCCTACATAAAAACTGCGGAGAAGAACGGAAGTGGATTGCTTCCTGATAGATTTATTTTGAGCATTGCAAATTCTATACCAAGCGTCTTTTAGATTTTCTCCCTCCCTTTGCTTAAAATTAAGAACTTCATTCTCGGGAGACAACGGAGAAGATAGAGGACTAGCCATAATGACAAGTCAAGCAAGAAAGCAACGAACGGAAAAGAAAGGGCGAATAAAATGACAATGGTGAAGTGGGGGAGAGGAAAACGAGAGGCAAATGGCAAATAATGTAATGTGAGGGATAAGAGTTTGTGATGGGTACTTGGTATGTCTTGACTTGTGCGTAGACTCTCCGGCAACGGTGCCAAAAATGGCTTGTTGTCAGGAGTCAAATCTTGACTTGACTTTGCGCGAATCTCCCCGGCAACGGCACCAGAAATCCTTCTTGCTACCTCTTGAGCACTGCTTTGGTTTTCCCTTGAAGAGAAAAGGGTGATGCAGTAAAGTAGCGTAAGTATTTCCGTCAGTTTTTGAGAACCAAGGTATCAATCCAGTAGGAGATCACGCTCGAGTCCCACGCACCTACACAAACAAATAAGAACCTCGCAACCAACGCGATAAAGGGGTTGTCAATCCCTTCACGGTCACTTACGAGAGTGAGATCTAATAGATATGATAAGATAATATTTTTGGTATTTTTATGATAAAGAGAAATAAAGATGCAAAGTAAAAATAAATGACAATATAAATAAGTGTTGGAAGATTAATATGATGGAAGACAGACCCGGGGGCCATAGGTTTCACTAGTGGCTTCTCTCAAGAGCATAAGTATTACGGTGGGTAAATGAATTACTGTCGAGCAATTGATAGAATTGAGCATAGTTACGAGAATATCTATGTATGATCATGTATATAGGCATCACGTCTGCGACTAGTAGACCGAAACGATTCTGCATCTACTACTATTACTCCACACATCGACCGCTATCCAGCATGCATCTAGAGTATTAAGTTCATAAGAATAGAGTAATGCTTTAAGTAAGATGACATGATGTAGAGGGATAAACTCATGCAAGATGATATAAACCCCATCTTTTTATCCTCGATGGCAACAATACAATACGTGTCGTTTCCCTTTCTGTCACTGGGATCGAGCACCGCAAGATTGAACCCAAAGCAAAGCACTTCTCCCATTGCAAGAAAGATCAATCTAGTAGGCCAAACCAAACTGATAATTCGAAGAGACTTGCAAAGATAAACCAATCATACATAAAAGAATTCAAAGGAGATTCAAATATTGTTCATAGATAAACTTGATCATAAACCCACAATTCATCGGATCTCGAAAAACACACCGCAAAAGAAGACTACATCGAATAGATCTCCAAGAAGATCGAGGAGAACTTTATATTGAGATCCAAAGAGAGAGAAGAAGCCATCTAGCTAATAACTATGGAACCGAAGGTCTAAAGTAAACTACTCACACATCACCGGAGAGGCCATGGAGTTGATGTAGAGGCCCTCCGTGATCAATGCTCCCTCCGGCGGAGCTCTGGAAAAGGCCCCAAGATGGGATCTCTCGGGTACAGAAGGTTGCGGCGGTGGAATTAGGTTTTCGTGGTGCTCCTGGATGTTTGGGGGGGCGTGGATATATATAGGAGGAAGAAGTAGGTCGGTGGAGCAACGAGGGCCCACGAGGGTGGAGGGTGCGCCCCCCTGCCTCGTGGCTTCCTCAATTGTTTCTTGACGCCCACTCCAAGTCTCCTGGATCATGTTTGTTGAGAAAATCACGTTCCCGAAGGTTTCATTCCATTTGGACTCCGTTTGTTATTCCTTTTCGGCGAAACTCTAAAATAGGCAAAAAAAATAGCAATTTGGGCTGGGCCTCCGGTTAGTAGGTTAGTCCCAAAAATGATATAAAAGTGTAAAATAAAGCCCATTAACATCCAAAATAGATAATATAATAGCATGGAGCAATCAAAAATTAGAGATACGTTGAAGACGTATCACCGCCTCACGTCGCCTGCTGTCGCAGCCGCCCCGCCGCCTCGTGCCCGCTGCCACACCGCCACCCCGCCTCGTCATCCGCCTCGCCGCCAACGCCCGACGGTGGGGCAATCAGATCCCGCCGCCGACACCGTTGACCGGTAAGAACCGGTCGGTTCTTTCGATTTTGTCGGTTTAGTTTTTAGATCGGTTTTTTGTTTTTGTTTTCGTTCAATTAGTAAACGTTCACTGGTTAGATCGTTTTAACGAACGGTTTTCGTTCGTTAGTCTCTGTTAGCCGAAATTCGTCCGATAGATTTTTCTTTTTAATTTATTTTCGGCCAGGGACCTATCCATAAATAGTTTTCTTACAGATTAGTCCCTGATCTTCAAACCTTCACTACTTTTTGATCGTTTGTCCAAATCCAGTGAAACCAACGCCAAAATCTTCATCTTGTTCCCCTCTTTCCAGATAATCATCTCGAACATGATTTTGAAAATTTAAATTTGGTTTCAAGCAGATTTGAATTCGAACTTGTTTTGATCATAGTTTGAGTTTCGTATCTCCGATTTGATTGATTCTTTTTGCTAATCGAAGTTCTTCTCTTGAAATTTCAGTTCAGATATTTTCTTTTTGGTTTTACCTTTGCATCATATGCTTGAGTGCTAATGTATGCTAGTGATTGTTCACAATAGAGTTTCCGGAGTGCGAGGCTTGCTACTACGAATCACTAGGGTTTTCCGATCGTCAGCAAGGCAAGTAACGCTTTGATCATATCCCTTTATTACCCAGTTTTATGCATTAGTTTTAACCCTCAAACATTGCATGAGTAGGATTGATAACATGTGGGTATTTGGGAAGTAGTTGATGAGGTAGGAATCTATTGCCTTTTATTCAAACCCTGGGTGTTGCTACGTTATGCTTACACTGGTATGCTATGCTCGTAGATGTGGTTTGGTTTTGAGAGAATTCATGAAAGTTGTGAGAGTTATTGTTAACTAAGGTTTAACTTAAGGTGGCTACTTTAATACACATCTGGGTGGATTTATTGTGGGCACTTGGGCAATCCAGTGTTGTCCAAGGAGATCCCGGGGAATCCGTGTGATCATCCTATGGTTTGCCACCCATGCTCAAAGGGATCATAAGATTATTCATGTTGGAAACTTCCGTGTGCAGCCACAAGCCATTATGGGCTCTGGCATAGTTGAGTATGTTGTGTGACCTCTTTCAGTGGTAGACTAGCAGATGTAGGGATGTAGGTGGTATGGTCTACCCGTCGTAAAGAGTTAATGCTTCTGACAGATTGTGTCTCCGTCATCTATTTCTCAAACATCATGTAGTGCGAGAAATTCAACGGAGGACATCGATGTTGGGGTCGTTGCAGAAATTAAAATTTTCTATGCATCACCAAGATCAAACTATGGAGAGACTAGCAATGAGAGAGAGGGGAGTTCATCTTCATACCCTTGAAGATCGCGATGCGGAAGCGTTACAAGAACGCGGATGAAGGAGTTGTACTCGCAACGATTCAGATCGCGGTTGATTCCGATCTAGGCGTCAAACAACGGCACCTCCGCATTCAACACACATACATCCCGAGGACGTCTCCTCCTTCTTGATCCAGCAAGGGGGAAGGAGAAGTTGGGGAAGAGCTCCGGCAGCACGACGGCGTGGTGGTAGAGCTTGCAGTTCTCCGGCAGGGCTTCGCCAAGCTCAACGGAGGGGGAGGGGGTGTTGGAGAGGGGGAGGGCTGCGCCTTGGATGTGGTGCTTCTGCCCTCCCTCCACCCCTCTATTTATAGGGCGAAGGGGGAAGGGGGCCGGCCCCTCTAATTTGGGATGTTAGAGGCGGCCAAGGGGAGGTGGCTTGCCCCCCAAGCCAAGGGGGCGCCCCCCTTTAGGGTTCCCCCCAACCCTAGGCGCATGGGCCCTAGGGGCGAATGGCGCCCAGCCCACTTAGGGGCTGCTTCCCTTCCACATAGAGCCCATAGGGACCTCTGGGCAGGTGGACCCTCCCGGTGGACCCCCGGAACCCCTTCGGTGGTCCTGGTACAATACCGATAAACCCCCGAACACTTCTGGTGACCGTATGATGACTTCCCATATATAAATCTTCACCTCCAGACCATTCCGGAACTCCTCGTGATGTCCGGTATCTCATCCGGGACTCCAAACAACATTCAGTAACTGCATACTATTTCCCATAATAACTCTAGCGTCACCGAACCTTAAGTGTGTAGACCCTACGGGTTCGGGAATCATGCAGACATGACCGAGACATCTCTCCGGCCAATAACCAATAGCGGGATTTGGATATCCATGTTGGTTCCCACATGTTCCACGATGATCTTATTAGATGAACCACGATGTCAGGGATTCAATCAATCCCATATACAATTCCCTTTGTCTACCGGTATGATACTTGCCCGAGATTCGATTGTCGGTAGCCCTATACGTTGTTCAATCTCGTTACCGGCAAGTCTCTTTACTCGTTCCGTAAGACATCATTCCGTGATCAACTCCTTGATCACATTGAGCTCATTATGATGATGTCTTACCTAGTGGACTCGTGTGCGCCACCTCAAAAGAGTTACTTGCAGTCGTAGTTCAGGTTAGCCACTGAGTCAAAGCTGGCTTGCTGCAGTTAAACTCCACCACCCCCCTTTGTTGATACGATGCATATGTAGTTAGTTCTGATGTAAGTCTTGCTGGGTACATTTGTACTCACGTTTTCCTATTTTATGTTTTGCAGAGAGACTCAGTCTCGCTAGTAGTTCCGTGTGGACTTCGACGTTTAGCTTGATACCTCAGCTACGATCTTGTGCCCTCGGCAGGATCTGGTAGATAGTCAGGCTTCTTAGCCTTTTTCATTTGTAGATGTCTGTACTCAGACATGTTAAGCTTCCGCATGTGCTTTGATTTGTATGCTATGATTGTTGGGTCATGAGACCCATGTTTGTAATATCTCGCTCCTCGGAGCCTAATGAATAAATACTTGAGTCGTAGAGTTATGTTGTGATGCCATGTTGTATTTACACATATCGAGCATATTGTGTGTAATGATTGAAATGCTTGGTATGTGTGGGATCCGACAATCTAGTTGTATCCTTGGCAGCCTCTCTTATGGGGAAATGTAGTCTAGTGCTTCCATGAGCCATAGTAGTCTGCTACAGCCGGTTCACCGGAGTCCTGCTAGCCCAGCACTACTGCTCAGGACACTTGACTGGCCGGCATGTGTTTCACTTCGTTCCTGTGTCTGTCCCTTCGGGGAAATGTCACGCAGTGACATCCGGAGTCCTGCCTAGCCTGCTACAGCCCGGGTTCCCGGAGTCCTGTTAGCCCAGTGCTACAGCCCGGATTCACACGCTGCTGACCGACATGCTCGATGTGATTCATGTATGCCTGTCCCCATAGGTTAGTGCCGCTTTGGGTTCACGACTAGCCATGTCGGCCCGGGTTCTCTGTCATATGGATGCTAGCGAAACTACATATACGTGAGCCAAAAGGCACAAACGGTCCCCGGGCCATGGTAAGGCGACACCCGTGGGAATACCGTGCGTGAGGCCGCAAAGTGATATGAGGTGTTACAGGCTAGATCGGTGTGACTTAGAATCGGGGTCCTGACAGCTTTGGTATCAGAGCCTGACTGCCTGTAGGATTACCAAGCCAAGCTGGTCGAAGTCGTGTCTAGAAATGCTTTAGTTATGTAAGGGAATTGATTGTGGAAGGGAACGTAAGGCTCTTTTTACTCCTTATCCTCATGACCTTCTGATCTGAGTCATCTTATCTTTTCTACGGGGTTAAGAACTAGGCTTCTCTTCTATCTCTCAGGATGACGTGTTACTAAACCGTAGTTGCCTAGGATTGTTGAGTTCAAGCCTCAGTTCAGTTCCTACTACTTCCATATGTTCATAGCTGGCCTCAGAACCTTGATATTGTGATGTTGAGGTTATGCCACCATTTTGCAGGATGTCTCAAATCATTTTGAGCATTTACAGTCGTTATGCTGTCCGAGTCATCCCAGGTTTCTAAATAGTCTGATGCATTTGCAAATCCCTTCCTTTCCGTTCCGATGTTCTTTGGGCCAGTTTAACCACACTAATCGGTGAGTTGAGGTACTTCTGTTGCCTCGACATATATGTTGGAGCTATTATTATGACCCTAGGTGTCTTAGAGGATCACCTAGTAATCTAGCCATGTTGTTCCCAGTGTGATGATTCTGGCCACCATTCTCGAAAGCATCCCGTGATGCCATTTAGTAGTAGGCATTCTACCTGGGTTTTGAACCCGAGATTCACCCTACTTACTTCATGTTGATAGTGTTGCTAGTTCCTTTAGGATATTAGTAACCTTTGCGATAGTCCTCGAGGTCCGTGGTATTTCCTTCTTCCAAATACCATGAACCATTAAGGCAGAAGTTCTTTGAACCAAAAGATCACCATTAGAGTACTCCTGAGGAGTTCTCCATTCATAATTGTGATTCTGCCAGTTCTACCTTTCTGCATGGGTTATCCGGAAGAAATATGTTGAACTCGTTCGACATACTAATCTATGCATCCACAACTCAGAAAGTTATATGTTCCTTTGAGTTGTCCCCCTTCAGTTATATTCCGACCTTCATCTATCAATTGATAGTCAGAGTATGTGAGCACTCGTGTTATCGATGCCTATTACTCTTGTGGTTCGTCAAGCCATTCTATTCCAGAATGACTAGGAGAAACAAACTCCAGTACCTCATCCATATCCAGGATTGGGTCAAAGCAGTTGTAATCCGCAAATCAAATGCCAATCCAGCTTTTTCTGTTCTACCTTGGAGTGTTACCATCTTTTATGTCAATGTCATGAGAATTGCACCACCTCTTATGAATTCTTGACGCAGTAATACTTCTTGCCATCATTGTTCATTCCTCGGTTCCGTGTTATTGTAACCGGAATGCCGACAAGTGTACTGTGATGTGCGAAATCAATACTCCTAGCAACTCCTGCTTGGTAGTTAATGGACAATACTCTCAATCTTAGCGTGCTGGTTATTGAATCATCATCCTAAGATTGATCATGCTACCTAGTCCATATTTCCGGGTGCACTCATCGACCAAGAGTTAGGATTGTGACAATCCCTCGCTCCTTGATCATATCGTCTTGCCCTGAAAAGCAAGATTGTTCTCGAGCTTAATAACATATCGGTGGTTCGTGATTTTCCGAATATCTTCTCGGAAGTATTACCAGGTTGTCCCTGACTATGTTGAGTTCGTGATCATGTTGGTTTTTCCAAACCATCCATTCTCCAAGAATCTGTTGGATACCCCGAGCTAGTTGGTTAAGCTAAACAACAACTTGGAGAGTTGGAAGATGAAAAGCTTGTCTACTTAGTTCATTAAGGGATATCCTTTGTGTGTGTGTGTTGAAGAAAGATGATATCTTCATCGACTGATCCCCGTGATCAGCTGTTGAATCTATTATCTTGTCCAAACCTTGATTTGAGTGTGGGCTATCGTCAAATCAAATCAGAACCAACGATGTTCGTAATGTTGTCTTACTTGCGGTTGTCCCTCGAGCATACACCATTATATCTTTCGGGTCTGACCAATGCTATCACCTTGTTCACATAGATTGTGGAATTCCATTTATATGGAAACCTGGATAAATTGTTGTTGAGCCCATCGACAACATCCTTATCTTCTCCATGATTTCTGACATTAAGCTAGTGTTGGAAACTTTGTAAACAATGCCTTCGAGTCCCGTCCCTGAGGTATATGTTTGGATGAGAGAAGTGACTTCCTCTAATTCACGTGTATCTGATGTAAGTTGCCGCCGTGAATTCGAGAAAGTTTGTTTTTGCTTCCTTTGGAATCATCCCAAGTCAGTCACGCATGTGCGAAGTATTCTATGGTTTGATAGACTGAATCTCCATTCCATATGTATTCCTAGCACACAAAGCCACTGATTGATTTGTTCAAGGATAAGAAGTTCAAATGCTATTCCCAAAGGGCCCAGATGGACATGCACAAGACTTTGTTATCTTCAATGATGGTTCCCAACCAGAACTCGGTAGTGTTTTATTGTACGACTACTATGTGGTCATGCTTGTCTGGGATAGCATGTTCACATGTATGTAGCAGAACCAGCTCATGTTTTGGGGCTTGCTATCGTAGTTCATTCCCGAGAATCTCGCAACGTCATCTCGTCGATTTGCGTTGCAACCTTTCCTTTTCAGACATGTCATCTGAAATATCCTGTTACCAACCAGATTGAATCTCGCAGATATGATGGTTGGAATTTCAAGACTAGATGTAGGTCCCGACAAGGTTGATGTTCTGGCCGACACACCTAGCTTTTGTGGGTATTGTCTTCGTCCTTGGCAAAAGACGCCATCATCAACAGTGGGCCGTCAAGCACCGACGCCAACCCCATCCAGATCAGAGTTGGCGGGGGCTCGTAGTTGTCGTTGCTCGTCTCCGGAGTCGCGAAGAGCTCGCCGGAGTCGCTGGAACCTCCGACGCCTCCACCACCTGAGGAGCCTCCAAGGGAGTGGGTGGCGTGCCCAGTCCTCGTCGCAGCAGGGCCCTGGCCACCTTCCCCGGGGCAGCACTCCAGCCGGCGCCCGCTCGCATCGAAGACCTTGAAGAGCATCACCGAAGCACTGTCGTAGTCCAAGTGGATCGCGAAGACTCCCCTTGTCTTGCAAACCCGGGCGATCTTCCTCCAGCCGCGGGTCATGTAGACCTCGCCCGGGGCGACGACCGTGACCTCTGCCTCAGTCGCGAGGGTGCTGCAGCTGGCATGCTGCAGCCAGAGCTCCAGGGGCTCCCCCTGCAGGATGATGGAGGCGAAGAAGGGAGGCAGGCGAATCCAAGACTGAAGAGGAATGGCGATGTGGAGCACGAACTCTTGGGAGGAGCCCTCGGTGTGGACCCCAGGGGGGACGACCCACACCTTCGTGACCCGTCGGCGCCGACGACGGCACCGCCCATGGCGGTCAGCATCAGCTCCTTCGGGGCCCTCGACGTGGGCGTGCAATGGAAGCGGGAACCCCGACGGCGCCCGCTCGCCCCAAGGCCTCGGCACCACCTGAAGGGCCCCTTCGTCCGGGCCACGGGGGATGAGCCGTTTCTTCGGCGGGAGGGGGTCTGGCCCCTCTCGGGGAGCCTTTCCCTTCTCTGCCGTCGAGAACCGGCGGATTGGAGCCATCGCGGCAAGACGGAGCAAGGATCGGGAAGAAGGAGAAGCGAGGAGGAGTGGACTGGAAGGGCGCGCGCCGTCCCGTACTTATGGCCGGCGAAGGCCAACCGCCGGCCTCCACTATCGCAGGTAATCATGACCCGTTTTTGCATGCAGGGACTTGTTCCATCCGTGTAGTTGCCGAGGCGTCGTGGGGAAGTGGAGACGCCCATGTCCAATCAACCGCCACGCGGCGCCCAAGGCCGCAGGCTGTTAGGGCCCGCGGCGCTTCGCTCTTGCCCTTCCGCCTCCCTGCACGGCCAAGTCCGGGCGCGCCTTGGGCCCGGGGGCTACTGTCGGTGTTCTGGGAACGGGGGTCCCCAGACTTGCCTGCCTGCGGCCTGCGGCGTGGCTCAAAGGGGGGCCCAGCACGGCCCATCTTCACCAACACAAACCCAAGACCCTCGCGAGGGGCCAAGCCTCGCGAGGCGGATGACGCGAAGCTTCCTCAGGCACGGCCTCGTCAGGCTGGCTCACGAGGAGGCGGAGAGATCAAGGCGGAGTACCTCACGAGGTGCCCATGATGCAAGCCATGACAACTCAAGGCGCCAGGCGGGTGCCAGCCCGCGCAGCGTCCTCCTTTCCTCTTTGGTGCAAAGGGGGCAAGCGCAGCCGCGGAGTACCGAGGCATCAGGCAAAGGTTGCCATTTCGGTGCAACGAGACCAAGACCAGGAGGACTACGAGACGGAGGTCACCGTGGAGCCCAAGACGGTGTCATCACCAGAGCTTTGCGCAGGCGAAGACTACTTTTGTCAGGATAGCTGATACTTGCTGTCCCCCTTCAAATTAGCCCGCCATTGTTGGCTCCCTTCCCGCTCAATATTTGGGAAGAGGACCAGGGCCTCTATAAATAGGACCAGCCACCCACACAGCAAGGGGGTTCCGGTTCGGTAGGTCAGAGAGAGAGAGAGAGAGAGAAAGGTGGCTGAACTCCTCCCAGCAGTTCGTCGCCTCAGCCAAGAACAGACCCTCGCGAGGCTGTTCTTCCTTGTATTGTTCATCATCACCAGCCCAAGAGGCAATCCACACACCGCACACTGGAGTAGGGTATTACACCACAACGGTGGCCCGAACCAGTATAAACCCTGTGTATCTTGTGTTGTTCTTTCCTTAGTTTAGATCCTAGCACGGCGGAGGGGTGCAGGTAGGTAGGAGGCAAAATCTCCGCGCGCACCCTAGTGTTCGAACCTCAAGGGTCTGCCGGAACCCGAAATCCGACAGTCTCGGTGACGTGCTCTTCGAGGTCCGCCTCCGCCTTATCCACTGCTGCCATCCTGGACTTGGCCTTGTCCAGGCGGGCACGGTGAAGTGCCTGAAGCTTGTGGAAGCTGGTGCTCATGCTTTGGAGGAGCCACTCTTCCTGGGAACCGCCTCCACTGACGCTCGGTCCGTCAATGACCTCAAGCCCAGGGGGGGTAAGCACCTCATCGTCGAACATCTCCCCCTCGGTGGGCGCCGTGGTGCTCGCCGTCCATGGGAGGTGTCATGGTTTTGCCACGGCAGATGTCCTAGAGAAAGGACTTAGTCGGAGCCATCGCTACGGGTTAGCTTGAAGGGGTTAAAGCGGACACAAGGACGCAAGAGAGTTTATACTAGTTCGGCCCCTTCAATGAAGGTAAAAGCCTACGTCTAGTTGTGATGGAATTGATGGGTGTTTCGATGACTAGGGAGCAAACAAGCTTCGCCTATGTCTCGAGTTGTTGTCTGTCCTTGAACCGCCGCGGTCGTCCCCTTATATACATGGGGACGCCCGTCGGTTTACAGAGTCCCGATACCGGCTCATAGATGCGTCCGGTTCGGTCTCCACTATTCCTAACTTATAACACAAGTTACATACCGACGCCGGTTTATAGCTATAGGCCTTAAACCGATTATGGGCCTTTAGCCCTCATCTGCCCTCATGGGCTTTTATCACACTCAACTACTGATGAAGTTAACCCGGCTTGTCCTGGCCGGTTTACGCCCAGTAGTAATATCCCCAACATTAGGCCCCAAATTGATTTGAACAGTTCATGTCAATCCTTAGCAAAAATCTTCATCTTCAACATCTTCTTGTATTTTGTTGAACCGCCGTGATGTCATCTTCTCTGCTCGCGGTAGACCGGTGTGACGTCACTGGTTATAAAGAACCTTATCCTGTTAACAAGCCTGCGACAATTAAGGCCGCAGCTTTGTTTCCAAACTCGCGGCTCCTTGATTCTCGCGCCTGACATATCCCTTTCTTTATAAATAGGACCGAAGGGTCATTTCCTTTCTCTTTCCCTCCGACCCCTTCTGCTTCATCTTCCTCGCGTCGCCCAGCTTCGGAGCTCCGCCGCCACCGTCGACCTCTGCATCAACCTTGGCCGTGCATCAACCTGAGCACACCAGAGCATCGCGGCGACCTTCCGCTTCTTCCTCAGCTCCGGTAAATCTTCTTTCCTTTCCCCCGCAGATCTGTTCTAGGGTTTCCTCGTTCGTCGAAGTTCATCGAGACTCTGGCGCTGTTCTTCCTTTGTTTCTTCTTTAGCCCATGAATAAAACTTCAAACCTGATGTATTCCCCGTAATGGCTTATCTTCTGTTACCAAAGCAAACCTTTATGCGCATAAAACACTGATCTGGTCCCTTGTGAATTGCTTTGAGATCAACCTTTTAGGTCTAAATCCTTTTATTTTCCTGTCTTACGGTAGATCCAAAATTTCACTGCGACCTTATGAAATCTGTTTTTACCTTCCTTAGTCATTCTTGCCTTAGATCTGTATCCTCTTTACCACATAGGCGGTTCACCTTTGAAAAAGCAATCTATCATATATCATTAGTCCCCTTGTTGAACCGCCGGGATGCTGTTGCTTCATAAACTCCGGTTTAGATAGATCTGCTTCCGGTTTAACATTGCACATATCAATGTACTTTGTAGATTTCATCATGGCCAAGCAAGTGTATGAGTGCAATTGGGTCCCTTCTCGCGTCACAGAGGATCAACTGGACGATTTAGTCCTGATTGGCGCCTTGGGCAGCAAAGACACCATCCATTGGAGGGCTCCTGGCAAAGAATGCCCCCCCACACCTCGAGAAGGAGAGGTTGTTGTTTTCGTAGACCACTTAGCCCGGGGTTTTAAACCGCCGTTCTAAATTTTACCGGGATGTTCTAGCTGATTTCCAACTCCATCCGCAAGACACTGGCCCCAACTCTGTTACAAATATGTGCCACTTCCAAGTGCTCTGTGAGGTGTTCTTTCAAGAGGAGCCCACAGTGGAATTATTCAGAGATCTTTTCCATCTAAACCGCCGTACTGAGTTTACTGATGGCTCTAATACGGAGTTGGGTGGCATGGCGATTCAAAAAGGAAAGAGGTCACATACCCTCACGCCAAGCTGCACAGTCACCCCAAGGAGTGGAATCAGACATGGTTCTACTGCAAAGACACCTCCCCTGCTGGTGAGAATCCCTTGCCTGGCTTTCGTCCGGAGCGGCTCAGCAATACCCATCCTTTTCCTCAAGATTGACTGCCCAGGAGAGAAGCAAATATGCTCCCAGCTGTCAAAGCTCAGAGCCTTTATGGCCAACGGTTTAACAGGGGTTGACCTTGCTCGCTGTTGGATATCATGGAGCATACTGCCCCTTAGTCAGCGCTCCGGTTTGATGTGCGAATATACTGATAGTGTGGATGACCCACTGCGACATTCAAGACTCCAGCTCTCCGGTGAAGAAATCACAGAGGCTGTGCGTAAGATACTGAATGAACCGGAGCACATCTGCGCTAGAACCGGCCTGCTTCCCTTCTGTGCCACCAACAAACCGCCAGCTGTAAGACTTTGATTTTTCTCTTTGCTGAATCTGTTATTGATATGTCTGGTCATTGTTTTTAATATCAGTGTCTGCATAACCAGGGCGATGATCCGTTTTGGAGCAAAAAGCTGCCGCAGGAGAAACCAGAGAAAACAGATAAACCGGAAAGAGCAACCCGGCAAAAAACTAAAGCTGTGAAGAAGACTGCCCACCGGAAAAGAACCACTGCATCTTCTAATCCGGCCCCTGATGACGAGGTGGATAATCCGGACTTTGAGGTAGAGCTTGACTCACTTGGTTTATTTTTCATGCATCTTATTGATGATGATATTTGTCAGGATGATGCCGAAGCCAGCCATGCGGATGTTGCAGAGGTAATTATTCTCTCTTCCGATTCAGAAACTTTGCCTTCACAAAAAATCCGTCAGGCAAACCGGAAAGTTAAATTTTCTCATCCTCTTGCTTATTTGGATCCTAAACTTCTTATGAAGACTCAACAACACGAAGCTCGCCGCACCACCCGGCACAGCGGCCAGGTAGTTACCTCCGCCGGTTTACCGAACAGTCCGGTTCGGAAACGTCATTCCGAGGTCTCTAATTCGCTTGTCAGTGCTTGTCCTAAAGCGGGCTGCTTTCGTCAACCTCTTAATCCGTCTGACTCCGATTATCAGGTTATTTCCCACTCATCTTCTGGCGAGTCGTCGGCTACTCAGCTCCCACCGCTCAAAACGGTGCTTGGGTAAGCTATATTTATTGTGATGTTTGCAGTATATTGCCTTAGAACATATGCTGTATTTAATTTTGTTATTTCTCAGGGCCAAACCTAGGCCGAGCAAGAAGGCCCGCCTGGATAAAGCGGCCGAAGAAGATGTCATTCTTGAACCAGGCACCACACCCAATCTTGAAGCGGCTATTCCTGAGGATATTCCCAATGATCCACCGCAGCCAGATGATGATCTTACTGCTGAGGAAAGACCTACTGATACCTCAGGTCCTATCCATCAGCCCACAGGTTCCCTCCGGGTTGAAAGCTCCACCGGTCCCGCAAAACCTACTGACAAGCCAACAGCTCCAGTGCAAACCGGCGGTACCAATGATGATGAAGTTGTCATTACTGGCACTGGCCATACTGAGCCAAGCAATCCTGTCGCTTTATCCAAACATTCTGCCAAGGAAGAATTAGCTGCTTTTGGCAAAGGCAAGTGGAATGCTGATCTGACGGCTTACGCTGCTCTGAACGCCCAAGATATCCATTCCGGCTATCTGAACCGGCTGTATACCAGCCGTGACTATGAAGCCGGTCTGGTTAACATGATGAAGGATAAATATGAGGTAACTTCCATATGCTCCTTCCTGCTTGTATGCTTCATTCTTGCTGACTCTCCTAGCCCCTAAGGGCCGTTTGAAATATTCTTTCAAACCGGGACTTAATAATATAATCTTGATGCTTTGAAATTTGCTGATGTAGCCCCCAAGGGCCGGTTCAACTTAGCGTAGTTAAACCGGTACTTTAAGTAATTGAAACTGCCGCATCAGAATATATATGATCAAATAGCCATTAGCCCCCAAGTGCCAAGTTGAATACTTGTATTGATCTTGGGACTTTGTAAACAATTGAAAGATGAAGATCGAATATGCATTAGCCCCCAAGTGCTAAGCGCATAACTTGTTATGTGGTTGGTACTTGAATCCTTCTACCGATTTGTTGAAACATATATCTGTATGCCTGCAGGCGGAGCTGAAGGCGAAAGAAAGCCAAGTCATCGATCTGCGAGAAAACCTGAAAACCCAACAGGCTGAAACCTCCAAGGCAAAAGAGGAATTGGCCAGTGCCTTAAGCGCCATGGAACAACTTAAGGAGAACTTCAAGAAGAAACGGGCGGATTGGGCCACTGAAAAGTCCGCTTTGATCAAACGAGCAGAGGATGCCGAGGCTGCACTGAAACCAGTGACGGATGAACTGACCAGCATAAAGCGGCACGTTCATGCCATGACCACTGCTATCTTTGGTAAGCCAGCTTGCCTTCTGAATTGGTTCTGCCTTCTTACAGAGTCGCCGGTTTATTAACCTTTTATGGTATTTCAGGGACACGCATTGGTCACTTGGGGTCAGATGTGCGGAAGAAATTGAAAGCCGCCTATACCTTGGTTGAACAATTGTATACTGGTGCCCAGCGGATCATCTGTACCGCGTCTCATAACAAACCGGCGCCCACTTTGATTCAAGATACTTTGATGAAACTGTCAGTGCTTCCTGCCCGGGTTGAAGAGCTGAAGAAATCTGCTGCTCGAACCGGTGCAATCAATGCTTTAATCCGGGCAAAAGCCTGGGTGCCGGATTTTGATCCTATTGAAGCGGCTCAGGGTTATCCCAGTTTGAAGGAAGACGGGTCAGAATTTGGTGAAGCGGATCTGCGAGCCATAAACCGGGAGTACGTCCATTAGCTTTGTCCAATTGGCTGAGGAAGCAGATTGTCTCATTCAAGCCCAATATGACAGCCTAGAACAAGCGAATAGCTGCACCAAAATCCATTGAATCGGAAAACCTGATCCCTCAATCCTAAGCATACTTACGCTCCGATATTGACCCGGTCTTCGCTAATCCATGACGACTGTTCAGCATTGATGGGAATCGACTGGACAACTGGATTTTCAGCCACTGGGTAGAGAAACGGAAGCTGAAGCGGCGCAGATGACCCACAACCATCAGGCAAGGCTGTGGCCAAGCTTAACCGGAAGCCGTTTTAAAAACTGTCTCTCCTTGTGCAAAACAATTATTATTATGGCACCATGTTGCCTTGTAATAGCCTAGCTGATACCTTTGATGTTGATATGCCTTCGCGCATAACTTGTTCTTCCCTGTGGTAATGAACTTTCCAAAATAACTTCTAAAATAAGAAATTCGTTAAGTGCCACCCGCGTTGTACCGTCAGATCGGAATATGATGTTTATATATAAAGTCAAACATCCAAAACAAAATTTTAAGTATATGAATCAAAAATTTGAGATACAATAATCACCTGCCACCACCATTGAGTGTGAAGTTGCTTGGCCAAACCTTGAAGCGGAGCTTTCCAAACCCACACGTTGAAGGAAATAACAACTCTATATGTATATGACACTGTTACATGTAAACCGTCCCGGGTTATAAGAACAACCGTGTTACTCCATAAGAGGATGTTAACAACAAGGATCAAACCGGACAAATAGTCTCCGGATTGACGTGAACTGTGTTCCGTCAATTGATTGGTTAAAAAACTTTGTCGGTTTAAAGAACACAATAAAAAGCAAAAAACCCCTTCAAAGAAAAGTATGAAGCAAAAGCAACGACAAAAACGTTTGCCAAAAAAGATTTATTTAAGCTGATCAAATGGCGTAACCATGGCCAAACACGACCAAGCTCCCGTTAGGTGTAACTATGGTTCTAGTTAGCCAGGTCCCCAAGTGATTCTTGTGGCATTTATGCCGACCAAATGGCGTGGTCATGGTTCGGGTTCGACCAAGCCCCCAAGTGATTCTGTGGCCTTAGGCCGATCAAGAGGCATGACTGGTTCAGACATGACCAAGTCCCCAAGTGATCTGGTGGCTTTCGCCTATCAAGAGGCATGGTATTGGTTCGGACACGACCAATCCCAAGTGATTAAACAAATGCTTTAGCAAAGCGAACTCAAGGGGTAAACCGGAGCCGCTTTAGAGCAACCGTGTAACCTCACATGATGTAAAAGAACAGATACCCCGCTTAGAGCTGAGGTTCCGGTTTATTTACTTAATCATAATATATTACATTGTATGTACATAAGATAAGCCAATGGCTCAGGTATAGTAAGCGAAGATGAGCTATATTCCACGGCCTGTTAGTCTCTTCCTCTGATGTACGTGAGTCCTTATGCTCTCGAATATCGATCAGATAGTATGACCCGTTATGCAGATTCTTGCTGACCACGAAAGGCCCCTCCCAAGGTGGGGATAGCTTATGCATATCAGTCTGATCTTGGATGAGCCGAAGCACCAAATCTCCTTCCTAGAAGGCTCTGGTTCTGACTCGGCGACTGTGATAAAGACGAAGATCCCGCTGGTAAATCGCCGATCGGGTGGCTACGATGTCACGCTCTTCATCCAACCGGTCCAAAGCATCTTGCCGTGCTGTCTCGTTGTCCGCTTCAAACATAAGCCGTGACACGAGGTGAGTCATGACGGATATCACTGGGGAGAACCGCCTCCGCTCCATAAACCATGAAGAACGGTGTGTATCCTGTTGATCTGTTGGGTGTTGTATTGATGCTCCATAACACAGATGGTAATTCTTCTACCCAACAACCCGGCGTTCTCTGCAAAGGAACCATGAGCCGGGGCTTGATGCCTCTCAAGATCTCTTGATTAGCTCTTTCTGCTTGACCATTGGACTGTGGATGTGCCACTGATGAAACGTCGAGCCGGATGTGCTCCCGTTCGCAGAACTCCTTCATAGCACCTTTGGATAAATTGGTACCATTATCTGTGATAATACTGTGCGGAAAGCCAAACCGGAAAATCACCTTTTTGATGAACTGAACCGCCGTGGCCGCATCACACTTGCTAACAGGTTCTGCCTCCACCCACTTTGTAAACTTGTCCACCGCCACCAGGAGGTGGGTCTTCTTATCTTTGGACCTTTTGAAAGGCCCAACCATATCCAGCCCCCAAGTCGCAAACGGCCAAGTAATTGGAATCATCCTCAATTCTTGAGCCGGTACATGAGCACGTCTTGAAAACCTTTGGCAACCATCACATCGTCTGACCAGATCCTTCGCATCAGCATGAGCAGTTAACCAATAGAAACCATGGCAAAACGCTTTAGCCACCAGAGACTTTGAACTAGCGTGGTGACCACAATCTCCTTCGTGGATCTCCCGCAAAATTTCATGGCCTTCTTCAGGAGACACGCAACGTTGAAAAGCTCCTGATACACTGCAATGATGCAACTCACCGTTGATGACAGCCATGGACTTGGATCGCCAGATTATCTGCCGGGCCAGAATCTCATCTTCTGGCAACTCGCCCCGGTTCTTGTACGCCAGATAAGGAAGCGTCCAATCCGGAATAATATGAAGAACTGCCACCAATTGAGTCTCCGGATCAGGAATGGCTAAATCCTCTTCACCGGGGATCTTCCCCGACGGGTTGTGCAGCACATCCAGAAAAACATTGGGTGGGACTGGTTTGCGCTGAGAGCCCAGCTGGCTTAAAGCATCCGCCGCTTCATTTTTCCGCCGGTCCACGTGGTCCACCTGATAGCCTCTGAAATAACCTGCAACAATATCCACCTCACGACGATATGCTGCCATGAGTGGGTCCTTGGAGTCCCAAGTGCCAGACACTTGCTGAGCCACAAGGTCCGAATCACCGAAGCACTTAACTCGACTTAGATTCATCTCCTTAGCCATCCGAAGACCATGGAGCAAGGCTTCATACTCAGCTGCATTGTTAGTACAAGGGAACATTAACGGAGAACATAACAAAACTTATCACCTCGTGGGGAAGTTAATACGACCTCCAGCCCCCGAGCCTTCCAACTGCCTGGATCCGTCAAAATGGATGGTCCAATACGTGATCCGGCTTTTCTTCAGGTGCTTGCATTTCCGTCCAATCATTGATGAAATCAACAAGTGCTTGAGACTTAACCGCTGTCCGAGGCACATACTTCAAACCGTACGGCCCCAGCTCTATAGCCCACTTTGCAATCCGGCCAGTTGCTTCCCGGTTCTGGATGATATCTCCCAAAGGAGCAGAACTGACCACCGTAATTGGGTGCCCTTGGAAGTATTGCTTAAGCTTCCGGCTTGCCATAAAAACTCCGTACACCAGCTTCTGCCAATGCGGATACCTTTGCTTGGACTCAATGAGTACCTCGCTGATATAATAGACCGGACGTTGAACCGGATGCTCCTTACCTGCCTCCTTTCGCTCCACCACAATAGCCACGCTGACCGCACGAGCATTAGCAGCAACATATAGCAGTAACGGCTCCTTGTCAATGGGAGCGGCGAGCACAGGCGGATTGGCCAATTGCCGCTTTAAGTCCTCAAATGCTTCATCAGCAGCAGAACTCCAGACGAACTGATCCGTCTTCTTCAACATCTGATACAAAGGGATCGCCTTCTCACCAAGGCGGCTGATAAACCGGCTTAACGCGGCAATCCGGCCTGCCAGGCGTTGAACATCATTGATACACTTCGGTTTAGCCAGGGAGGTGATGGCTGTGATCTTCTCCGGATTAGCCTCAATTCCCCTGTTGGACACCAGAAAACCCAATAACTTGCCCGCCGGTACACCAAAGACACACTTGTCCGGATTAAGCATCATCTTGTACGTCCTTAGGTTATCAAAGGTTTCCTTCAAATCATCAACCAGAGTCTCCTTCTCCCTGGATTTAACCACGATATCATCCACGTAAGCATGTACATTACGGCCAATCTGCTTGTGAAGACAATTTTGTACACACCGTTGATAAGTTGCCTGGGCACTTTTGAGCCCAAAGGGCATAGACACATAGCAGAAGGCTCCAAAGGGAGTTATGAATGCCGTCTTCTCCTGGTCCTTAACTGCCATTTTGATCTGATGATAGCCAGAATATGCATCCAAAAAACTTAAACGCTCACAACCCGCCGTAGCATCAATGATTTGATCAATACGGGGGAGGGCAAAAGGATCTGCTGGACAAGCTTTATTAAGATCTGTGTATCCACACACATATGCCAGGTGTCATTTTTCTTAAGGACTAGCACCGGATTGGCAAGCCACTCAGGGTGAAAAACTTCAACAATAAAACCAGTTGCTAAGAGCCTGGCTACCTCTTCCCCAATCGCCTTGCGTATTTCTTCGTTAAACCGGCGGAGGAACTGTTTCACCGGTTTGTATTTAGGATCCACATTAAGTGTGTGCTCAGTGAGTTGCCTCGGTACACCTGGCATGTCAGAGGGCTTCCATGCAAAAATGTCCCGATTCTCACGGATGAACTCGATGAGCACGCTTTCCTATTGCGGATCCAAGTTGGCACTAATGCTGAACTGCTTGGACGAATCGCCAGGCACGAAGTCAACAAGCTTAGTTTCTGCTGCCGATTTGAACTTCAGGGCCGGATCATGCTCCGTAGTTGGCTTCTTCAACGGAGTCATGTCTGCCGGATCAACATTGTCTTTATAGTACTTCAACTCCTCGGTGGCACAAACCGACTCTGCATAAGCCGCATCTCCTTCCTCGCATTCCAAAGCGATTTTGCGGCTTCCGTGAACCGTTATTGTCCCCTTGTGACCCGGCATCTTGAGCTGCAAATACACATAACAGGGCCGAGCCATAAACTTGGCGTATGCCGGACGCCCAAACAGGGCATGATATGGACTTTGGATTTTCACCACTTCAAACGTTAATGTCTCCGATCTGGAATCATGATCATCCCCAAAGGCCACTTCAAGAGCTATCTTACCAACAGGATATGCTGATCTGCCAGACACTACACCGTGGAATACTGTATTGGACGGTTTGAGATTCTTATCTGTAAGTCCATACGACGGAAGTCTCATTGTTGGGTTTCGTAGTAATTTCAAAAAAATTCCTACGCACATGCAAGATCATGTGATGCATAGCAACGAGAGGGGAGAGTGTTGTCTACGTACCCAACGCAGACCGACTGCGGAAGCGTTGACACGACATAGAGGAAGTAGTCATACGTCTTCACGATCCAACCGATCAAGCACCGAAACTACGGCACCTCCGAGTTCGAGCACACGTTCAGCTCGATGACGATCCCCGGACTCCGATCCAGCAAAGTGTCGGGGAAGAGTTCCGTCAGCACGACGGCGTGGTGACGGTCTTGATGAACTACAGCAGCAGGGCTTCGCCTAAACTCCGCTACAGTATTATCGAGGAATATGGTGGCAGGGGGCACCGCACACGGCTAAGGAATAGATCTCAACGATCAACTTGTGTGCTTCTGGGGTGCCTCTGCCTCAGTATATAAAGGAGCCAAGGGGGAGGGGGGCGCCGACCAAGGAGGAGGGCGCAGGAGGAGTCCTACTCCTTCCGGAAGTAGGACTCCCCCCCAATCCTATTCCAACTAGGATTCCCAAGGGGGAAAGAGGGAGAGGGGTGGCCGGCCACCTCTCCTAGTCCTAATAGGACTAGGGGAAGGGGGGAGGCGCGCAGCCCTTATGGGCAGCCCTTTCATCTTTCCACTAAGGCCCATGAAG
>NC_053026.1:333712627-333731347 GCF_003073215.2 Triticum urartu
TAATGTTTCGGATTCATTTCGTTCATGCGATATGTGCAATCTTGGAGCGTCTTTTTCATTTAGTTTTCACTTTTCTTTTATGAACCATGCTGGTATGAGATAATCCTTGGTTGATTTATAGAATGCTCGTTGCACTTCACTTATATCTTTTGAGTATGGCTTTATAGAATGCTTCATGTGCTTCACTTATATCATTTGAAGTTTGGATTGCATGTTTCTCTTTACATAGACAACCGCCATTTGTAGAATGCTCTTTTGATTCACTTATATTTGTTAGAGCATGGGCATATCTTTTGTAGAAAGAATTGAACTCTCTTGCTTCACTTATATCTATTTAGGGAGATGGCAGGAATTGGTCATTCACATGGTTAGTCATAAAATCCTACATAAAACTTGTAGATCATTGAATATGATGTGTTTGATTCCTTGCAATAGTTTTGCGATATAAAGATGGTGATATTAGAGTCATGCTAGTGGGTGGTTGTGAATTGTAGAAATACTTGTGTTGAGGTTTGTGATTCTCGTAGCATGCACGTATGGTGAATCGTTATGTAACGAAGTTGGAGCATGAGGTATTTATTGATTGTCCTCCTTATGAGTGGCGGTCGGGGACGAGCGATGGTCTTTTCCTACCAATCTATCCCCCTAGGAGCTGCGCATAGTACTTTGTTTCGATGACTAATAGATTTTTGCAATAAGTATGTGAGTTCTTTATGACTAATGTTGAGTCCATGGATTATACGCAACTCTCACCCTTCCATCATTGCTAGCCTCTCTAGTACCGCGCAACTTTCGTCGGTACCATAAACCCACCATATACCTTCCTCAAAACAGCCACCATACCTACCTATCATGGCATTTCCATAGCCATTTCGAGATATATTGCCATGCAACTTCGATCATCATCATATACATGACTTGAGCATTCATTGTCATATTGCTTTGCATGATCGTAAGATAGCTAGCATGATGTTTTCATGGCTTGTCCGTTTTTTGATGTCATTTCTACGCTAGATCATTGCACATCCCGGTACACCGCCGGAGGCATTCATATAGAGTCATAACTTTGTTCTAGATATCGAGTTGTAATATTGAGTTGTAAGTAAATAAAAGTGTGATGATCATCATTATTAGAACATTGTCCCATGTGAGGTTATCAAAATAAAAGTGGCCAAAGAAGCCCCCCAAAAAAAGAGGCCAAACAAGCCTACAAAAAAAAAGAAAAAAACAAAAAAAACAAAAAAATGAGAGAAAAAGAGAGAAGGGGCAATGTTACTATCCTTTTACCACACTTGTGCTTCAAAGTAGCACCATGTTCTTCATATAGAGAGTCTCTTGAGTTATCACTTTCATATACTAGTGGGAATTTTCATTATAGAAATTGGCTTGTATATTCCAACGATGGGCTTCCTCAAATGCCCTAGGTCTTAATGAGAAAGCAAGTTGGATGCAGACCCACTTAGTTTCAGTTTGAGCTTTCATATACTTATAGCTTTAGTGCATCCGTTGCATGGCAATCCCTACTCACTCACATTGATATCTATTGATGGGCATCTCCATAGCCCGTCGATATGCCTAGTTGATGTGAGACTATCTTCTCCTTTTTGTCTTCTCCACCATCATATTCTATTCCACCTATAGTGCTATGACCATGGCTCACGCTCATGTATTGCGTGAAAGTTGAAAAAGTTTGAGAACGTCAAAAGTATGAAACAATTGCTTGGCTTGTCATCGGGGTTGTGCATAATGTGAGTATTTTGTGTGAAGAAGATGGAGCATAGCCAGACTATATGATTTTGTAGGGATAACTTTCTTTGGCCTTGTTATTTTGAAAAGACATGATTGCTTTATTAGTGGGCTTGAAGTATTATTGTTTTTATGTCAAATGATAGACTATTGCTTTGAATCACTCCTGTCTTAATATTCATGCCATGATTAGACATATGATCAAGATTATGCTAGGTAGCATTCCACATCAAAAATTATCTTTTTTATCATTTACCTACTCGAGGACGAGTAGGAATTAAGCTTGGGGATGCTGATACGTCTCTGTCGTATCTATAATTTTTGATTGTTCCATGCCAATATTATTCAACTTTCATATACTTTTGGCAACTTTTTATACTATTTTTGGGACTAACATATTGATCCAGTGCCCAGTGCCAGTTCCTGTCTGTTGCATGTTTTTGGTTTCGTAGAATATCCGTATCAAACGGAGTCCAAACGGGATAAAAATGGACGGAGATACTTTTTGGAATATTTGGAAAATTCCGAAAGAAAAATCCACGCAAGACGGTGCCCGAGGTGGTCACGAGGTAGGGGGCGTGCCTGCCCCCCTGGGCGTTCCCCCTACCCTCGTGAGCCACCTGTAAGGTGGTTGATGCTCTTCTTTTGCCGCAAGAAAGCTAATTTTTGGGGGAAAATCACGATGAAGGTTTCAGGCCAATCGGAGTTACGGATCTCCATATATACACGAAATGGTGAAACAGAGCCAGGGAGAACGTAGAAACAGAGAGAGAGAGAGAGAGAGAGAGAGAGGGGGGGGGCTCTCTCCCCCTTGCTTCCGGTGGCGCCGGAGTGCCACCGAGGACCATCATCATCACTGTCATCTTCACCAACAACTTCACCGCCTTCACCACAACTCTTCCCCCCTCTATGCAGCGGTGTAACCTCTCTCTTACCCGCTGTAATCTCTACTTAAACATGGTGCTCAACGCTATATATTATTTCCCTATGATGTATGGCTATCCTATGATGTTTGAGTAGATCCGTTTTGTCCTAATGGCTATTTGATGATCAAGATTGGTTTGAGTTGCATGTTTTATTGTTGGTGCTGTCCTATGGTGCTCTCTCTGTCGCGCAAGCGTGAGGGATTCCCGCTGTAGGGTGTTGCAATATGTTTATGATTTGCTTATGGTGGGTGGCGTGAGTGAACAGAAGCACAGACCCGAGTAAGTAGGTTGTTTGCGTATGGGATAAAGAGGACTTGATGCTTTAATGCTATGGTTGGGTTTTACCTTAATGAATCTTTAGTAGTTGCGGATGCTTGCTAGAGTTCCAATCCATAAGTGCATGATCAAGTAGAGAAAGTATGTAGCTATGCCTCTCCCTCAAATAAAATTGTGATAATGATTAACTGGTCTAGTTACCGATTGCTTAGGGACAAATAACTTCTCGTAACAACAAACTCCTACTAGACCCAACTTAGTTGTGTCTTTATCTAAACAGCCCCTACTTTTTATTTACTTGTTCTTTATTATCTTGCATACTAATCCAACAACACCTACAAAGTACTTCTAGTTTCACTACTTGTTCTAGGTAAGCGAACATCAAGCGTGCGGTAGAGTTGTATCGGTGCTCGATAGAACTTGAGGGAATATTGTTCTGCCTTTAGCTCCTCGTTGGGTTCGACCTCTTAACTAATCGAAAATTGTTGCGATGCCCTATACTTGTGGGTTATCAGCGGGTTGGAGTCGGTTGCCGCTTGTTGTGTCGATGAAGTCCCCGGGCCGACTGCCTTAGCCCCCGGGCCGGGTCCTGAAGTCCCCAGGACGGGTGCGACTGCTGCAGTCCCCGAGCCTCTTGGTGAGGTCGCCGAGCCAACTCTTGCAGCCCCCGGGCCAGGTTGTGAAGTTTCCGGGCCGAGTGCAACTGTCACAGTACTCGTGTCGACTGCCGAGGTCCGCGAGTCAGCTCCCGCAGCCCTAGAGTCGGATTCGTCGGTCTTGGGAGGAGCCGGCACAAACATGGACTCAGATTCTGAAGAGGGCTTGATCGACGGCTTGAGGAGGCGCTGAAGGGAGACACCAGCTAGTATTGCTTGCCGGGTGGAGCCGATTCATGCCAAGGCATCTGCTTGCTCATTGTCGGTCCTTGGGACATGAAGGAACTCGCACCCCTTGAAGTATCCACTGAGTTGCTGGACGAAAAAACGGTAGCTTGCCATATTTGCATCCTTGGCGTCCCACTCACCAGAAGACTTCTAGACCACCAAGTCGGAGTCGCTGTAGCATAGGATCCGGCGGATGTCGATTTCCTTGGCCAACCGGAGGCCGTGTATTAATGCTTCATACTCGGCCACATTGTTGGAGGAGGCAAAGTGGATTTGCAACGTGTACATAAGCTTGTCGCCTTTGGGAGAGGTGAGGACGATGCCGGCTCCCAAACCAGTGCGCATCTTTGAACCATCAAAATGCATCCGCAAATGGGCGGAGTCCGGCGCTGGCAGCAGGTACTCGGTCTCGGCCCAGTCGATGAGGAAGTCGGCCAATGCTTGGGACTTGATGGCGGTGCGAAGCTGGTAGTAGATGGTGTAGGGGGCCAACTCGATGGCCCATTTGGCGACTCGGCCAGAAGCATATATGTTGCCAATGATCTTAGTGAGTGGGGCGGTGCAGACAACAGTGATTGGGTGCACTTGAAAGTATGGCTTCGGCTTCTTGGTGGTGAAATGCATGCTGTAGCACATCTTCTGATAGTGGGGGTAGTTCTGCTTGGAGGCGGACAATACTTCACTTAGGTAATACACCGGCCTCTGGACTGGTAATGCCTTGCCGTCTTCCTTGCGCTCGACAACTAAGACTGTGCTGACCACCCGGCTGGTGGCGGCGATGTAAAGGTACATGGGCTCTTTAGTAGCCGGAGCCGCCAGTACATGCGGCGTGGTCAACATCTTCTTCAGCTGGAGAAAAGCGTCATTCGCATGGTCATTCCACTCGAAATGAGTGGTCTTCTTCATGAGCTGGTACAGGGGAAGAGCCTTCTCGCCCAGCCGACTGATGAACCAGCTAATGGACGCCAAGCAGCCGGTGAATTTCTAGACGTCTCGCAGTCGGGTGGGCTTCTCCATCCTCTCGATGGCTTTGATCTTCACAGGGTTGCACTCAATGTCGCGTTCCGAGACCAGGAAGCCAAGGAGCTGGCCAGCTGGTACTCCGAATACGCACTTTTCCGGGTTGAGCCTGATTTGAAATCGGTGCAGATTTTCAAAGGTTTCTTTGAGATCTTCGAGGAGTGTGTGGCGCTTCTCCGTATTCACCACGATATCGTCTACGTAGATGTGGGCATTTCTGCCGAGTTGCTTGAGGCACTTCTGCATTCAACACTGAAAGGTGGCACCGACATTTATTAGGCCGAATGTCATAGTCAGGTAGCACAAGGCTCCAAATGGTGTGATGAATGCGATCTTCAGACAGTCTGCCGGGTTCAACTTGATCTGGTGATATCCTAAGTAGGCATCCAAAAAACTCAATAGCCCGCATCCGATTTTGGAGTCTATCACTTGGTCTATCCATGGTAGAGCAAATGGATCCTTTGGGCAGGCCTTGTTGAGGCTGGTGTAGTCAATGCACATGCGCCATTTGCTATTCTTCTTCAGTACAAGGATTGGGTTGGCAAGCCATTCTGGGAAGAAAACTTCCATGATGAAGCTGGCTGCCAACAGACAGGTGATCTCTTCCCCAACGATTCTTATCTTTTCCTCCGACAGTCGGCGGAGGGATTGCTTGACTGGCTTGGCATCTTCTCTGACGTGTAGCTTGTCCTCGGCGAAATCCATCGGAACACCCGGCATGTCTTTGGGGGACCATGCGAAGATGTCCCGATTCTCACGGAGGAAATCGACGAGCTCGCTTTCCCATTTGCTGTCAAGGTTTGCACCTATGACAGCGTACCTCTCCGAGTGCTTTGGGTCCAATGGTATCTTCTTTGTCTCCTTGGCCGGCTTGAAGGATCCTTCAGCTTCCGCCTCCTTAGGATCATGAGACATGTCTGGCTGCTTGCCGGCCATGGCCCCAACCCGGTTAAGGAGCCAATTCTCGGCAGCGATCACAAGGGACTCGGCCAGCCGGCTACTAGCGGTCGCATAGTCGGACGACTTCTGATAATCTCCGGAGATGGTAATGACTCCCTTGGCACTCGGCATCTTCATCTTGAGGTAGGCATAATGTGGCACCGCCATGAACTTGGCTAAAGCAGGTCGGCCAAGCAGTGCGTGGTACGGGCTTTCTAGGTCGACCACCTCAAACCAGATGGGCTCTCGGCAGAAATGGTCTTTATCCCCAAAGAGGACATCTATCTGGATCTTGCCTATTGGTGAGTGAGAAAGGGTAGGAACTATGTCGTGGAAGATAGTCCTACTGGGCAGGAGATGCTTGGGTTTGATCTTCAACTTCTCCATGGTATCACAGTACAGGATGTTGATGCTGCTTCCGCCATCTATCAAGACTTGGGAGAAACAAGCAGCTCGCCTCTCTGTGGCAAAGGTGGCCTCCAACACCAAAGCGTACGAGCCCAGAGAAGGCATTACTTCCGAGTGATCAGCCCGGCTCCAACTGATTGGCCTCTCTGACTAGTGCATGAAATCTGGAGCTTCAATGGCTACGTCATTCACCTCATCAGACTACCGGCGCCGGCTGCGCCTGTCATCGGGCACACTGGTGAAAACAAAATACACTCCATGTTCTTCAGGGAATTGATGGGCTGCCGGCTGCTAAGGAGGCGGTGGCGGTTGGCCAGCAGGCGGCGGTGGTTGCAGCCCTTTGCCCTTGGAGATTCATGTGGGCCAATGACACTTCCGGGTGGTGTGGTTGGACGGCTTCGCGCCACTATGCAACTTGCAAGGAGCATCAAAAGTCTGCTCATAGGAGAAGGCAGGCAACCAGTTGGGCTTGCGGCCTTTCTGGCGCTTGGGGAGAGGCTGCCCTTCCGGCTGCCGGTCTTCGACTGTGCCACCTGCCGGCTGGTGGAAGCCGGCATTGGGGCTTTTCGCTTGTTGTCGCTTTGCTGCTGGTGCCGACTGGTATCACCAGCCGGGGTCGGAGGAGCCTGAGGAGCCACCTTGCCAGATGCATCAACTTGAATTTCCGTCTTCATGGAGGAATCGGCCGTGGCGTATTTGTCTGCTATGATCAGTAACTCGTCGAGGGTCGTCGGCTCATCGCAGAGGAGCTGGTGTTTGAGCAAAGTGCCTTCTTTGCACCCGGCCGTGAAGTACTCGATGGCCTGCACCTTGTGCACGCCCTCACAAGAATTGTGCAGCTCGGCCCAACGCGTGAGGTAGTCGCTAGTCGATTCATTGGGGCCTTGGATGCACAAGGAGAGCTATCGAGGCTTGGGCGGCCGCTTGTACGTGTTGGTGAAGTTGCAGACGAAGGCCTCAGTGAAATCTACCCAGCTGTTGATGCTGCGGGGCTTCAGGATGTTCAACCATGTCCGGGCGGTGCCCTGGAGCATGAGTGGAACATACTTCTCGGCAACACGCTTGTTGCCGTTTGCAATGCTGACAGCGGTGGAGTGGTCAACCAGCTAGTCCTTCGGCTTCACGGAGCCGGTATACTTGGGCGTATCTCTTGGGAGTGTGAACCCTTTCGGGAAGGGCTCATCTCTAATGCGGGGGCCGAAGCAAGGCGGGCCCAGAGCATCTTCTTCTTCTAGCGCCAGGGATCGGTTGAGACGATCAATCCGGTGGCGGGCATCATTCTCTCCAATTCCTTCTCAGGGGTTAAGCCGACCTCCAAGACTCGGATGATTCACAGGCGGCGGAGACACGCGCTTTTCTCTGTGTTGGGGCGGCCGGTAGCCGCCTGGTCTTTCCATCGCACGAGGGCGGCCATCTTGGTCGCACTCGATGGTGATGTGCGTCCGGCTACGGCTGGCAGCCGGCTCCTTGTCTCGTCGTCTGTGGTTGCCATCAGTCGGCATCCGGGATGTCGCGCCATGCTCCTGGCGGGGAGGCGGGTCGTCGTTCCGCCGGTTGGGGTCTCCAACGTGGCAGCCGGCTTCTTGCCGCTCGGCAGCTGCATCAGTGAGTCGCTGACGCCCTCTGTCATGTGGCGATGCTCGTGGCCCTCCAGGTTGTCCCGCTCATTTGCTGCCGCTTGGGTGGCTCATATTTTCTCCATAGGCATGGCATAGACGGGGCGATCAGCCCCGACATGCTGGCAATGGCCGCGCCGCGTTGCTGACCATACCGATGCGGCTGGATCCGCGTGGAGCCGGCGTGCTGCCAACAGCGCGGTCCATCTCGCGTTGATAAGCCTCCGAAAGGCATCTCATGCTGGCTAGCTTCTTGGCGCTCTTGACAAGCTGGACGCGACGGGCTTCTAGCGTCTCGGCATCGGCGTCTTCTGCGATGGGTGCAGACAGGTCTTGCAGCGTTGCTTGGAGCGGGTCTCGGGCACCGTCACCAGAAACTCCATTGTGGCTGATGACGAGCACCTCCGTGATGGGGCTGCCACCATTGTCAGCGTGGGGGAGAGGATCGTCAACTATCACCACGTTGGTAGGGAATGCATCAAGCGACGCCATGTCAGTGTCGACGAGCATCGATTCGGTGGAGCCGACCGACTCCAAGTCGACGGCCGGCTCGGTGGCGACGTGGAGCTGGTCGAGGAAGCTGACGAGGCAGCTCTCGGGGCTGTCGTTGCCTGCATCGGATGCAGGTTCGTCGGAGAGGCGGATCTCGCCAACAAGGTCGGCGAGGCAGCTTGCCGTGCAGGCGACCTCCGCGCCATGCGACGCATCGGCGCAAATGCCATCCAACGTGCCTGGCTGGCTACGCTCAGCAGGGAGGAAGAGGGTTCCCGTCTAGAACAGATGTCCGAACGACGATGCACCACGCCCCATAGTGGGCGCCAAATGTCGGGGGTTTGGTACGACATATGCGAAAGGATGGCTAATCATGATGGGGGCTAGTAGGACGTCATCGGTGCTAGGAAAAGGGATGAGGCGAAGACATGCACGCCGGTGAATCTTACCCAGGTTTGGGGCTCTCCTAGGAGATAACACCCCTAGTCCTGCTCTGCGGGGTCTCCGCATGATTACTAAGGCACTAGAGAGTACAATGGTGCTCCTCAAGTTGTATGCTAGAGGTAGAAGAATACATGGCTAGCTCTCTCCTCTCTCTATGTGTGTGTCTAGGTCTAACAGGTTGGGAACCCCTTGCATGCGTGCCCTGGGGGGTTTATTTAGGCCTACCCCCCAGGGGTATAATGGTAATCTGGTCGGGTGTAGGACCCGGCTGTCAGTGTCTCATGTCGCCGGCTCCTCCGCCGGCCACTGGGGCCCGCCGCCTGGTGGGCCCTGCCGGCTGGTCCGGTACGGAGCCGACAGGCCGCCTCCGCCGCTTGCGGGTCCGGCCGGCTGCTTGTTACTATAGCCGTAATGCTAATGAGCATGCTTGGTCGGGGGGCGTGGCTACAGTCCCGCCGTCTGGTGGGAGATCACTGTAGCCACACCGTGTCTCCTCTGGTTGATGGCACATGGCCTCCAAGGGAGGAGGTGGCCCCCTGCTGGAGGCGGGCCTCCCTTGGGTCCGACTGGTCAGGTGCTGCCGCCCTCTGGGATCTCGCTGCCTGGTAGGGCCCGCCGCCTGTAGGCTGTACCAACAGGTCGTCATGGGAACAAGGTTCCACCTAACACGGGTGACGTCAAGGGCGGGATGGCAACAGTGCCGCGTCGTGCGGAGATCTCGGACGGTGACACTGTGGACGCGCCCCGCCCTGGATATGGGGGTGATGGGCTACACTGTGGCCACATCCTGTCTTGTCTTATTTATGGGGGCACAGACTTTGAGGGTACCGCGGGCTGCCTGGCAGGAGCCGGCCTCTCTGGAGGCCGCCTGTTGGGAGCCGGCCCATCTTGGGGCCGTCCTCTGGTACTTGGCCGTCTTCTAGCAGCCAGCCACTTGAGCTAGCCGGCCACCAGAAGGCGGCGCTTCGTCCTTGATTCTTGATGGGCGCAGCCGGCCTGATGTCTTGAAATGCTCAACGACTCGGGTTAGGCTACCCGTGGCCCATTACTCCGACACATGCAAATGCTAAGCATGATATCTGGCCTGGATGCACATAAATAGAGTAAAGAACCAATCATGGAGTGGTATACCTTTTGATCGAACTCTTTACCATTGTCATTGGGGCCCAGATGACTTTTGGTTGGCATTGGCGTCGTGTATCCCTTGCAGTCTTGCATTCCAAACCTCTTCAGGTAATCTTTGAGGTATTTCTCTTGAGATATGAAGATGTCGTTGCTTTGTTGACGGATTTGAAGACCAAGGAAGATTTTCAGCTCACCCATAATGGACATCTGATATTGCTCTTGCATCATGTGTCCAAACTCATCAATGTATCTTTTGTCAGTGCAGCCGAAAAAAATGTCGTCCACATAGATCTGGCACACGAATAGTTCACCATCGTATGTCTTCGTGAAGAGAGTGGGATCCAGGGAACCAGGTTTGAATCCTTTGCTCTTCAGGAAGTCTTTGAGTGTGTCATACCAAGCATGATGGGCTTGTTTGAGCCCATACAGTGCCTTGTTGATCTTGTAAACCACATCAGGATGTTTTGGATCTTCAAAGCCAGGTGATTGTGCAACATACACTTCTTCTTCAATCTTGCCATTGAGAAAGGCACTCTTCACATCCATTTGATAAAGGAGGATGTTGTGATGGTTGGCATAGGCTAGCAGAATGCAAATGGCTTTAAGCCTAGCCACCGGAGCGAATGTTTCATTGAAGTTAACCCCTTCAACTTGAGTGTATCCTTGTGCAACGAGACGCGCCTTATTTCTGACAACTTGACCATGATCATCTTGTTTGTTGCGATAGATCCATTTGGTGCCAATGATATTATGCTTCCGTGGGTCAGGACTGGGTGTCCGGGACTGTGTGTCCTAAGGTTTAAATACCTAGCCGCCCCAACCAGACGTACAGTTGTCACAGCAACTGGAACTGGTCCAACAAATCATTGTCTTCAACGAGTCACTGGTTTCATCTTCCCTTCCCTTTACTTACTGTTACTCCTTGTGAAGTCATTGTATGTTTGCACTATCTTTTGTCTTCACTGAGTGACTGTGTTCTGTATGGCTTCATAATATCTTCCTACCTGATCCTTACTACATTGCTGCTATTAGTCATTGTGCTTTCACTCCATTGAATACTTGACTATGGCTTGCCTAGTGTAGTCTACCTTCCGCTGCAGGGTAATAGGTTTATTTCTATCGTTTGTCTTCATAACTTCCACGTTTTGAAGACTTCCATAAAAATCGCCTATTCCCCCCTCTAGTCGATATAACGCACTTTCAATTGGTATCAGAGAGGTGCTCCCTTGTTCTGTGTGATTCGGTTTAACCACCTGGAGTTTTAGCTATGTCGACTGCAGGGATAATTAAAGTCTCCGCTGCGTGCCCCGTCTTCGATGGAACTGAATATCCCTACTGGAAGAATAAGATGCGCATGCATCTTGAAGCCATTGACGTCGACCTATGGTATGTCGTCAAGAACGGCGTTCCCAAGGCTGGAGAAGGTGTCACTGCTGCTGATGTCAAGAAGTTCGTTCAACTGGACTCTACTGCCAAGAATATCATCTGTGGTCATCTGACCAAAGGACAGTATGGCCGTGTGAGTGCTTTGGAACATCTAAGCTGGTCTGGGACTGGCTCTCCAAGGTCAATGAAGGTCTCAACCCAGAGAGATCAGAGAATCAGTGTCCTTCGCAACCTCTTCAACTGCTTCAAGAGAAATGACAATGAGAATGTCCAGCTCACGTTTGATCGACTCACTGACATCACAAATGAGCTTCAAGCTCGGCGCTACTGAGATCACCAAGCATGAAGTCGTCAAGACACTACTGAGATCACTTGACAGTTTCGTTTGACACCCTAGCCCTGATGATTCAAGAACGTCCTGATTTCAAGACACTCGATCCGTCTGACATACTTGAGAGGCTCAACACACATGAGTTTCAGCTTTCTGAGAAAAGAGATATCTACGGTCCAAACTATGGGCGAACTCGTGCCTTGAAGGCAAAAGCTGTCTCCTCATCTGAAGAAGAATCTGACAGCAGTTCGGATGATCCTGAAGACATTGGAAGGGAACTTGCTATGCTTGTGAAGAAGTTCCAAAAATTCACCAAGAAGAAAGGTTTCAGAAAGTCTTCCCGATCAAGCTCAAGGAATGATGAAGCTTCTGCTCACGACTACAAGAAGAAAACATGTCACAAGTGCAAGAAACCTGGCCACTTCATCTCTGAGTGTCCACAGTGGGACAATGAGAACAAAAAGAAGAAGAAGAGCAAGGAATATGACTCTGACGACAAGAAGAAGAAGAAATACTCAAAGTCTTCTTCCAAGTCTTCCTCAAAGTCTTCATCACACAAGAAGAGCCTCATCTGGCAAGGCACGTGCGTTTGTTGGCAAGGAAATGGATTCATACGAGGAGTCCGCTTCTGAGGAGGCGGAGGTGGAGTCTGAGGAGGAGTCCGATTCAGGCGTCGCAAGTCTGGCTACAGCATACGTTGACAAGTCCATCTTCAACACTGAAGACAATGACTTCATCACCGACACCGATGCAAATGACAAGGACTACTCCGCTTCTACCTACTGCTTCATGGCACGCGGTGCCAAGGTAAACACACGCACTACTCACTATCAAACATCTAGTGACGATGACTCTGATTGTGGTTCAAAACCCAGCTACAAAACACTTGCTAAAATTGCAACTGAACAACAGAAAGCTATGGAACATATTCAAAAACTGTTAGACAGAAGCGATGATCTGTTAGGTGCTGAAATGACTTGATCTGAATCCTTAATTGAAGACATAGAAAATCTTCACGTTAAGTATGAGGAACTTGAAAGTCGTCATGAAACTCTCTCAACAACTCATGAAAAGCTTTCCTATGATTATCTTCAAAGGAAGCAAGATCTTGAGAAATTGAGAGCGGATCATGAAGATCTTCAAAAGGAAAACGAGTCACTTCACGCCGAACAGATCAGCTCCGCTCAGGAAGGATTTGAACCACCATGTCTTAAATGCATTGAGTGTGATAATGCTACTACTGTTGCTGAATGTTCTACTGCTGCTACTGTTGCAATATCTTCAACTGTTGATGTGGGAACTAACCCCTCTGCTGAGGATTCCACTGCTATTGCTGATGAGAATGCTAGGTTGAAGACATTGCTTGAAACAGGGATGTACAAAAGTCTTAAAGGGCATCAGACACTATGTGATGTCCTCAAAAAGAAGATTTTGAACCGAAACCCGAGGAAAGAGGGTGTTGGGTTCGTAAGGAAAATGAATGCTGATGGCTCTTACTGGAAACCTGAGCAGTACCCCAAAACCACATGGGTTGCTGCAAAGGAATTTTCAGCATATCCATCCACTCTATCTGGGTTCACTTGTGCTAACCCCATTGTCATTGATGAATCCTTTGATGCAAACTATAAACTGTTTAAGAATCAGAATGGTGAAGTGTTTGCCAGGTACATTGGTACTAACTGCAGGAATGGACCGCCTATGAAGAAGATCTGGGTTCCGAAAAGGTGTTTGGAGAATCTTCCTGTGAATGTCATCATGACACCTCACGTGAAGAAGACAAACCTCAGACCAAAGGCTTCATACGGTCCAAAGGCTTCATACAGACAGAGGACTCACCTGAGTCGCACTAACGCAAATGTTTTGCAGGGAAACCATACTCAGGCATATGAATATGAGAGCGGTTCATCAAACCGCCATGTTCATAAGACCAAGAACTATTCTGCTTATTCTTATGAGTACTATTGTCCGCCTGCAAGACTGTTTGCTAGGGCTCCAAAGCCAAAGTTCTCAGATGCTGCACTTAGACTTATTGCTTCCAAGCCACCCTTGAAGATGTGGGTGGCTAAGAAAGCTTAACTCTCTTTTGCAGGGAAAGGTCTCCAGCAGAAAACCAAAATCGCCTGACGCTATTGCTGGGGACCTTAAACATCTTGTAGGGCGCAAGATCAAATGACCGAATGGTCTTACTATGTACTTCGTTCCTGAATCGCTTGCTACTCTCCCTATTAGTCCTAATCTGGATCTAAGCTTTCATAACCCACTGGTTCGTCAAATGTTTTTTCTTCACAATGCTCTTCGTGAAGCCTATCCCCCTAACTGCACTATAGGGTACGACACCAGCGTATTTAGAATGGATTATTGATAGTGGGTGTACAAATCACATGACTGGCAAAAGAAGCCTTCTTATGGACTCAACCTTATGTCCATCCGACAAGAGCCACATCACATTTGCTGACACTGGTAAAAGTAAGGTATTGGGTTTAGGTAGAGTTGCAATCTCAAGGGATCAACACATGGATAAAGTCATGCTTGTTGAATCCCTTGGCTTCAACTTAATGTCTGTCTCAATGCTTTGCGATTTAAACATGATCGTAATATTTGGAAAATATCATTGCCTTGTTCTAATGGAATCTGACAAGTCTCTAGTATTTGAAGGGTATCGAAAAGATGATTTGTACGTGGTAGATTTCTCAGCAGGACCACAGCTTGCCGTATGTATTCTAGCAAAAGCTTCAGAATGCTGGCTCTGGCATCGGAGGCTTGGGCATGCTGGCATGAGGAACCTCCACACCCTGGCAAAGAAGAAGCATGTCATAGGCATCGAGGGCATCAAGTTCAAGAAAGATCACTTATGCGGTGCCTGTGAGGCAGGAAAGATGACGAGGGCCAAACATCCCTCGAAGACAATCATGACCACTACTCGACCCTTCGAACTGCTTCACATGGATCTTTTCGGTCCCACTCATTACTCAACTCTTACTACTACTGCTTGTCTCTATGGCTTTGTCATTGTTGATGATTATTCTAGATATACTTGGGTGCACATAATCCTTTACAAGACTGAAGTGCAGGATGTCTTCAGACGCTTCGCCAATCGAGCAATGAACAACTATGGCGCCAAGATAAAGCATATCAGAAGTGTCAATGGCACTGAATTCAAGAACACTGGCCTTGATACATATCTTGATACCTTGGGCATCACACATGAATTCTCAGCCCCGTACACGCCACAGCAGAATGGGGTCGTCGAACGCAAGAACAGAACACTCATTGAGATGGCCAGAACGATGCTAGATGAATACAAGACTCCAAGAAAATTCTGGCCTGAAGCCATTGATACTGCATGCCATACAATCAATCGTGTTTATCTTCACAAGCTTCTGAACAAGACATCTTATGAGCTCCTTACTGGCAAGAAGCCAATTGTCAGTTACTTCAGAGTATTTGGCGCCAGGTGCTGGATCAAGGACCCACATCACACCTCAAAGTTTGCACCAAAAGCACATGAGGGTTTTATGCTTGGATATGGAAAGGATTCGCACTCCTACGGAGTCTTCAATCTCTTTCATTACAAGGTGGTTGAAACAGTGGATGTGCGGTTCGATGAGACCAACGGTTCACAAAGAGAGCAACTGCCAAATGTGCTAGATGAAGTTCCATCCAATGAATCAATCAAGCTAATGGGAACTGGAGAAATTATACCTTCTGAAGCTTATCCTGAAGAAGAACTTATCATCTCAGCACCTGATCAACATGAAGACAATGCTCAGCCTGAAGACATTCCTTCTAACAACGACAATGATCAGCAAGAGCAAAATCTTCGCCCTATACATCCTCGCGTTGCCAATGAAGTGCAGATTGAAAGAATAATTGATAGCATCAATGCACCCGGTCCACTCACTCGTTCAAGGGCAACTCAGCTAGCAAATTTCTGTGGGCACTTCGCATTCGTCTCAATAACAGAACCCAAGAAAGTTGAAGAAGCCTTCATGGAACCTGAATGGATTCAAGCTATGCAAGACGAGCTTCAACAGTTTGAGCTGAATAATGTATGGGAACTGTTCAAGCGTCCCGATCCTCGGAAGCACAACATAATAGGCACCAAATGGATATACCGCAACAAGCAAGATGAGCATGGTCAAGTTGTCAGAAACAAAGCTCGTCTCGTTGCTCAAGGATATACTCAAGTGGAAGGCATTGACTTCGATGAAACATTTGCTCCTGTGGCTAGACTTGAAGCCATACACATACTGCTGGCCTATGCAAATCATCACAACATACTTCTTTATCAAATGGATGTGAAGAGCGCCTTCCTCAATGGCAAGATTGAAGAAGAAGTGTATGTTGCACAACCTCCTGGCTTTGAAGATCCAAAACATCCTGACATGGTATACAAGCTCAACAAGGCACTGTATGGCCTCAAACAAGCCCCTCGAGCCTGGTATGACACACTCAAATACTTCCTGAAGAGCAAAGGCTTCATACCTGGTTCTCTCGACCCCACTCTCTTCACGAATACATATGATGGTGAACTGTTTGTGTGCCAAATATATGTGGATGACATTATCTTCGGCTACACCAATCAGAAGTACAGTGAAGAGTTTGGATATATGATGCAAGAGCAATATCAAATGTCTATGATGGGAGAGCTGAAGTTCTTTCTCAGTCTTCAAATACGATAGCAACGCAACGGCATCTTCATATCTCAAGAGAAGTATCTCAAAGATTGCCTGAAGAAGTTCGGTATGCAAGACTGCAAAGGCTTCACGATGCCAATGCCAGCCAAGCATCATCTGGGTCCTGACGACAGTGGTAAAGAGTTCGATCAAAAGGTATACCGCTCCATGATTGGTTCTTTACTTTATCTATGTGCATCTAGGCCAGATATTATGCTTAGTGTTTGCATGTGTGCTCGATTCCAAGCGGCACCAAAGGAGTCGCATCACTTAGCTGTGAAGCGAATTCTTCGATATTTGGCTCACACCCCAACACTAGGATTATGGTATCCAAAGGGCTCAGAGTTTAATCTGGTGGGATTCTCGGATGCTGATTATGCTTGTGACAAAGTTGATCGCATGTCTACATCAGGCACATGTCACTTTCTGGGACGATCACTTGTATGTTGGTCTTCAAAGAAGCAGAACCGTGTATCTCTCTCCACTGCTGAATCTGAATACATTGCTGCTGGATCTTGCTGCGCTCAGCTTCTGTGGATGAAGCAAATGCTCAAGGACTATGGCATTCATCTGAAGCAAGTGCCACTCTACTGCGACAACGAAAGTGCCATCAAGATTGCCAACAACCCAGTTCAGCACTCGAAGACAAAGCACATTGAAATTCATCATCACTTTCTCAGAGATCATGTTGTGAAGGAAGATATTGATATCATACACGTCAACACTGAAGAGCAATTGGCAGATATCTTCACAAAGCCCTTGGATGAGAAGAGATTTTGCAAGTTACGGTGTGAGCTAAATATCCTGGAATCCTCAAATGTCCTGTGATCAGCCACACATCCTAACCCTTATGCATATTGATGACTTAGATGTGCAACACACGAAGTAAAGTATATCTTCAATCAATGAAGACATACATCTAAGTGTGAATACATTAATGTGGAATTTGACTTCGGAGCGCCACGATAATTGTGCGCCGTGTCTGGGTCTAATACTTCCTATACGGTGGGTAACGCCACCACCAAATGTTCTATTTTGAAGTGTTTCACTCATGGCGTTACCTTGCTATGTCTTCACATTTGGTTTGGCTTCAATCTCAACATGTCTTCATGATTATCTTCACTATGTTGATTATATATATATACTAGTGTTCTGTCCTCTACAGCATTCACTTATAGCTATGTCTTCTTGTTGAATCTTTTGAACTAAGTGAATGTGATCGGACCCTAACCTCTCTATGCTATCTATCTCAAACTCTATCTCTCCAAATCATATGCATTCTATTGAAACTGTCGAATGTCTTCTCTGCGTCCTTGTCAGCAGAAGATACAAAGACAAACCTTAAGTCCACTTTCAATGCTCATTCCTCCACATGAAACCCGGAGAAGTAGGAACGACCACCCGACAATCCAGGCGTGCGTGGGACGTGGAACAAACCCCAAAATTCTGCATGATGGCCACGTGTTCCTCAGATGCGAATCGCCAGGGGCACCTGTGTAATAACGCAGTGCCGCCCCTGTACCTATAAATACACACTTCACGGCGTCATTATCTCTTCTTCCACTCTCGCACGAACCCTAGCGCCACCGCTAGCCCTCGACGACGCCGGCGACGAAGCGCTTCGCTGCCGCAACCTCTCCGACGCCGTCTTCACGCCGACCGCGGACATCGTCCTCTCCGCCGTCGCCGTAGGTGTCCTCCGTCGCCAAGTTAGGGCACGGAAGATCGAACTGCTCGGCCTCATCTTCCACTCCGTCTAGCAGTTCTTAGTGTGGTAAATAAAACTTCCTTTTTACGGCACCGTTGATCCTATGGCTTTGTCACTTTCTACCACAAGCAGTTTCTATTCACACAAGTTAGATCTCTCTCATACTGCATCTCATAACATGCCTAGTATATTCACTTATGCTTCACAAAGTAGTTAGATTCCTCACTTGTACTGATCTCTGGATTCGTACAAATCTGGAACCAACTCCTTATCTATGAGTGAATGTCTTCGCACGATGAGGTCAATGTCTTCTAAACTGATTTATATTCAAAATCTTCTGAGAATGCATATGACCTCTTCCCCTTCCCTCGCACCTTAATGCTGTCACAGGTACATGTCCGTGGGAGAATCCCTTGGTTCTCATAGTCTGCATTCATTTGCAGAATTCTTACAGCATCATATAAATTCTCCCGAAGCAAGTTCCTGTTTGTCCAGCAAGCGAAAATCTTTGAAGCCTTTGAACGTGTTGAAGCCTTTCAGTTTAAAGTTCATGGCTTCAGAGAAATCAGCAAGGAAGGGTGGCAGAAAGCGTCGTGGAGAAACATCTAGAGATCTGCCAGATGACCTCTCAGAACTGTACAAGACAGATCCTGAAGAGGATTACAATCAGCGCAAGACCCGAATCCAATGGATTCGAAGATATTGGGCAGAACAATGGTTCAAATACCGATTTGTAACCCAGG
>NC_053026.1:333732347-333752753 GCF_003073215.2 Triticum urartu
GGGGTATCATATGTGGACTGAACTGCAGAAAGCCGGAATAAGAGGGGGATAGCTAGTCCTTTCGAAGACTACGCTTCTGGCAGCCTCCGTCTTGCAGCATGCAGAAGAGAATAGACTGAAGTCCTCCAAGTAGCATCGCATAGCATAATCCTAACCGATGATCCTCCCCTCGTCGCCCTGTGAGAGAGCGATCACCGGTTGTATCTGGCACTTGGAAGGGTGTGTTTTATTAAGTATCCGGTTCTAGTTGTCATAAGGTCAAGGTACAACTCCAAGTCGTCCTGTTACCGAAGATCACGGCTATTCGAATAGATTAACTTCCCTGCAGGGGTGCACCACATAACCCAACACGCTCGATCCCATTTGGCCGGACACACTTTCCTGGGTCATGCCCGGCCTCGGAAGATCAACACGTCGCAGCCCCACCTAGGCACAACAGAGAGGCCAACACGCCGGTCTAAACCTAAGCGCACAGGGGTCTGGGCCCATCGCCCATAGCACACCTGCACGTTGCGTACGCGGCCGGAGAGCAGACCTAGCAACCTCCATTACAAAGGAAGTCACGTTACACGGTCCAACCCGGGGCGCGCCGCTCAGTAGCTGGCGTCACGAAGTGCTTCGGCTAATACCACGACGTCGAGTGCCCATAACTGTCCCCGCGTAGATGGTTAGTGCGTATAGGCCAGTAGCCAGACTCAGATCAAATACCAAGATCTCGTTAAACGTGTTAAGTATCCGCGAACATCGACCAGGGCCAGGCCCACCTCTCTCCTAGGTGGTCTCAACCTTCCCTGTCGCTTCGCCTCAAAGTAACCGTCGGGGGCCGTCGGGAACCAGGCCCACCTCTACCGGGATGGAGCCACCTGCCCCTTCAGCCCCCATCTCCGAACAGTATCACAGGTAATGTAACTGTGTAAAGTATATCGTATATGCCCGTGATCACCTCCCGAAGTGATCACGGCCCAGTAGTATAGCATGGCAGACGGACAAGAGTGTAGGGCCACTGATGGAACACTAGCATCCTATACTAAGCAGTAGGATAGCAGGTAATGGTAACAACAGTAGTAGCAAGGACAGGCTATGCATCAGGATAGGAATAACGGAAAGCAGTAACATGCTACACTACTCTAATGCAAGCAATATAGAGAGGAGTAGGCGATATCTGGTGATCAAAGGGGGGGCTTGCCTGGTTGCTCTGGCAAGAGAGAGGGGTCGTCAACACCGTAGTCGTATTGGGGGTTGCCGGCAGTCTCGGGGTCTACCGGAAAGAAGTAACGGAGGGGGAACACAATAAATAATAGAGTAATCAAAGCAACTCAAGGCATAACATGGCAGTAAGCGGTGCTAACTGTGCCCTAACGCAGTACTAGGTGATACCAGGAAAAAGGGGGAAACATCCGGGAAAGTATCCCCGGTGTTTCACGTTTTCGGACAGAGGAGCAGGAGGGGGAAAGTTGCGTGTTTGCTATGCTAGGGATGCGTGGCGGACGAACGGGTTGCGTATCCGGATTCGTCTCGTCGTTCTGAGCAACTTTCATGTACAAAGTTTTTACATCTGAGCTACGGTTTATTTTATATTAATTTTAAAAGACTTAATTTCATTTTTAGGATTTATTAATTATTTAAATTCAACATATCCGGAACAGTGCATGCTGACGTCAGCAATGACGTCAGCAGTCAACAGAGGCGTTGACCTGGTCAACTGACGTGTGGGTCCATTCGTCATTGGACTGATTAGTCTTAATTAGGTTTAATTAAACTATCTACTTAATTAGTTTAATTAACATGGTTAATTAACTTAATTAATCATTAACTATTTTAATTAATTAATCAATTAATTTTTAATTAATTAAATTAATTAATTATATATTTATATTTTTATTTTCGTTTTTTATTAAAACGTTCTGGGCTGGGGCCCCATGTCATTGGCCCCAGGGGCCTTGCGGTTTTCGGGCGCATGGCCGCGCGGTTGTCGCCCGAACGGGCGCGGGCGCAACGGTGCCCAGCACCCGCTCTTTCGGGCGCACCATAGGGGCGGGCGGAGCCGACAGATCGTCGGAGCAGGGGGGGTTGGTGACCACGGCGGGGCTCGCCGGGCGCCAACCGGGCGGAGGACGGGGATTGCGACGGCGCACGGAGACAGGGGCGGACGGAGGGAGGAGCGGGCTCGGCAGGGGCGCCGCTTCGACTGGAGCAGCGGCAGCGGCCAAGGGACGGCGTCGGCGTGGGCGCAGGGCGGCGACAGGGGGGGCCGCGGGGCGCGGTGAGGGAGTGCGGTGAGCGGGCGCGGGGAGGGGCCAGAGGCGCGTGGGAGCGCGGCCAAGGCACGCACGAAGCGAAGCTCCGGCCATGGCGGCCTAACTCGGGCGGGGCTCCTACGGCGAGGAACTCGAAGGGGAGAGGCGGGGAATCGGCAGAGGGGCTCACCACGAGCCTGTAGAGGTGCTAAGTGGGCTTGGGGAGGGCTCGACGACGCGGCACCGGCGACGAAGAGGACGGCGGCGATGGCGTTCGGCGATGGGTCGGCGAGGCGGGCGTCGGGGTCGCCTGGGTCGGCGGCAACGCGGCGTTGGCATCACGGCGAGAAGGAGGCCGATGATGGAGCGAGGCGGCATCGGGGACGGGCACCGATGTCGGGGCGCGAGGCACAGTCGTCGGGGGCGGATCCCGATCCAGATCGAGGTGGGAGGGAGGAGCGAAGGGGATGAGTGGGGGGGTGGGTTCGTGCGGGAGGAGTGGGGGGTTCGTGCGGGGCCACGGGGATGATCCCGATCCAGATCTGTATCGATGGGGGAAGTGGGGGGGTGGTTCCCTAGGGTTCGATCGGGGTGGGGGATATGGAGGAGGGGAGTGGGGCGCCGGCTGGGCCGGCCTGGCGGCCCGATGGCCTGCTGGGCCATGGTCCAGCGGGGGGGGGGGGGGGCTTCTTCTTTTTTTTGTTTTACTGTTTATAACATTTTTCTTTTACGGTTTTAATTCATACTATTTTTGTTTTATGAAATATAATTCTAGCACCTAAATTAGTGGTAGTAATTATATTACTGCCACAATTATCCTTTTATTTATTAAAAGTAGTTTTCAATAATTTAATCATTTAAGTGACGATTAAATAAATAATTTAGCTATTGTTTCTATCATTTAGTGCATCTAAGCATTTTATAAAATTTTGGGTTCACCACCCTGATCATATATGATTTATTTGCTACACTTTGAACATTTTAGATTTGACTTTAGAAAACTTTTATCGTTTAACTTTATTTTAAGTTAGAATTCGAAAGGGACGTGATACACCGCAAGATTAAAAATAGTAACCATGGTGACGTGGCATCATTTCTCGTGAGATTACTGTAGCCTAATTATCCGGACGTCACAGTGTTCCAACGGTCAGATTTCAAACTCACGGCAACTTTACTTGGGCTACAAGCAAAGCTGACTTGTCCGACTCTGGACAAGATTCGCTCTCAAAGTCTTCACTCGAAGACATAGGTTTTGTTTAAGCATCACTTCAGTCATTCTGACTGGTTCTCTTGGACCCCACTTAACAGTACGGTGGTTCCTATGACTCAACACAGAAGAAAAAGAACTACGAAAGATCTAAGTCTTCGAGCTCCATAGGCTTCATGCGTGTCTTCTCTTGTCATAGTCTTCAATGTGAATATCTTCATATACCACCTTTGTCTTCAATGTCTTCATACATTTTTAGGGGTCATCTTTGGTAGGAAAACCGAATCAATGAGGGACTTCTACCTGTGTTATCCTGCAATTCTCACAAACACATTAGTCCCTCAACTAGGTTTGTCGTCAATACTCCAAAACCAACTAGGGGTGGCACTAGATGCACTTACAATCTCCCCCTTTTGGTGATTGATGACAAACTAGCTGAAGTTTTCAACAGGGAATATAATATGTGAAATTGTAATGGATAAGGAATTGTCTTCATAAGTTGCAAGGGCTCCCCCTGAAGATGTGCATATAAGTAATTTGCTTTTGGAATGCAAATGCACATGGTAGGTTGTGCTTGTGGAGATCAACTTCAACTTATGATGAAAATCCGCTATGCATGTGAAAGTATGTGAAGATAATGACATGCATAATGGAAAATGGACGTCTGCAAAATGATCTAAGTGCGGAATTTATCGTTGCACATGCGGAATTTATCATCGCAACACAAGGTAGCAAATAGGTAGCAGACGGCCATCAAGTTTAAGTGTTACAACTCAAAGAACCAAATGTTTTCAAACGAGAGTTGTAAGCATGAAGCAAAATATAAAACACCCGCCCATATGGACCCGCTTGAAGACTATCAAACTCATATGCTTCTCCCCCTTTTGTCAGTAAGGACCAAAAAGGTTTGAAGACATAGAGCATCTACTCGTTCCCATGAGGAGTAGGTGAAGCAGCAGGGTTGTCAGTGGTGTTTGGCGGTGCAGAAGAACTTGGAGCAGTGTCGACGTGTGCTGAAGGAGGTGGCGATGAAGTAGCATCGTCTTCATCCTCGATCACTCTGGCATTCACAGTTGCAGCAGAGGAAGAGAACTCAGAGTCTTCAAGTGATGGAGTTTGTCGCAGCACTGCCCTTCGAGGAGGTGTGGAGTCAAACTTGAATCGCTCAGAGAAGCCATCCTCTTGAAGATCATCTTCAGAACACAGCAGCGTCAGCCCTTTCCATGTGCGTCGAGAGGTTTCATGAGCAACAAAGGCGTTTTTGGTGGCAAGATTGCGAATGCAATTAACATCCACCAAGAGGCTTTGCATTTGACGCTTTAGCCAGTCATGATGCCTATCTTGTTTCTGATGAAGAGCCACCAAAAGCTCTCAGTCATTGAGAACACGAGTGCGCTTCTTGGGTCGTTGGGCAATGGTGCTGTCAGTGGCTTTAGTGAGAGCAGGATGCGGTGCACGTGTAGTGCCAGCCAAAGGATACACACGAGTTACAGCTTCAACGCCTTCAACGTTCTGAGAAAAACTTTGATGCTCTGCATTCTGAAGACTTAGAGGTTCCTTGGTAGGCTCAGGATAGATGGCTTCAATAGACATATCCACATCAGGCAAAAAGATCCGATGATTGCGAGCAGAGGGCTGATATGAGATAGCGAGTGAAGTTTGATCAGCCGCATCACCCAAGGGGCGTAGAACTTCAAACCAAACAGATCATAGCCAGATGCAGCAAGTTGGAAATGAAGAAATCCTGTGTATTGAAGCATTTTCCATGAAGAATATAGAAGACCAAAGTCTTCATTGCACCTTCCAGCTTGGCATGGGGAGAATGTCCTTTGATTGGCCAGAGAGTTCGCCTTATGATGTGATAAATGGTCCTTGGCAGATACTCAAGGTCTTCAACGAAGAACTCCGTGGGATAAGCAGCATCTTGGGGCAATGGCTTCATCATACTGAGCATCTGACTCATATTAGGTTCAGGTCTTCTGAAAGATGCTCTCAACAGCTTCACTATGAAGCTGACAGCCATTCTCGTAGAGATCGCCAGGAGTGGGCAACCAGTGAGCTCAATGATGTCAAAGGCTTTGGCTTCGTGATGAACGTTTCTGTCATCCACTCCAGGACCCAAGTCTTCAGATCTCTGTTATACCCGCGGATGTGAAGTGTGGCATAGAATTGGAGCAGCAACTCTTCATTCCAATGCTCTTGGTCAGTGACGAACGGCAGCAGTCCAACCTCTTTGAAGCAATCCAGAGCTTCTTCCAGACAGGGCAGACCAGCTATTGCTTCAATTGTCAAGGCGCTTGTGTGGGAAGATGCGACCTTGGTTGTAAAGAATGCATGAGTAATAGCTTCGCTGCGATACTCCAGAACCGATCAGATGATATTCTTTCCCTTGAGTAGGGGTTCCTGGAGCTATTGAAGAATGTGTTGTCTGCTCTGAAGCCATTGATATTGAAGGAGCCAGGTGCTGATGCAGGACCTGGGAACCTGGGCAATCTTGGGATTGGCTTCTGGACCTGAGGCCTGTGCTCAACATGATAGTCGAATTGGGGGCCGGCAGCAGACGCAGGAACAGAAGCAGCGGGATCAGTGGCTTAGCTGACTTTTGGTGCTTTTGGAGGTGAGGGCTCCACATTAGCTTCAGCCATGACAACGTCAGTGGCTTCAGTGGTGTTGGTGGTGGCAGCTCAAGATTTTCAACCTCCACTTGACGAGCAGGAGGGTCGGTCGCGATCAGTTCTCCTCGAGAACCGCTTCTTGGTGAGGGACAGGGGAGTGGCAACTTGTGGGACTTCTTCTTCAGCGGCTGATGCAGCCGGATTGTCTTCAGCAGTTTTATCTTCAGTCGCAGAGACTTGAGGCCTTGGACCTTTGCGAAGCCTGCGCAACGCGGGCGACGCCTGTGGAGTTGTGTTGGCTGGGCCTCAAAGTCTTCTTCCTCTTGTGGGCGATCCGCCCATGAAGCATCCTGTGCAATTGGCGTCAGTGGACGACCAATGCTGATGAGTTCGCTGTGCGTTAGCACAGGCGATGATACCTGTTGGTGCTCTAGCTGAGGAAGGGCTGCATCATCTTCAACATGGTCATGGTGACCAATGTCTTCAGCAGCGATGGGATCAGCTGCTGGAAAGATTCGGCTTCATGAGCCTCTGTGAAAGCAGGCTCATGGACAGTCAGTTGACGTTCTTGTGGATCGGCGTCGGGGTGAACCATGGAAATGGGTTCAACAATCAAGGGCTCTGTGGGAGCAGCCCGTTCCTTCTTGGTCTTTCTTTTCTTCTTGGCGGGGGCAGTAGCAGAGGCTTCAGGATGTTTTCTCTTCCTTGCTTCAGCCTCAGCAGTCCTGGTCTTCTTCAGTTCTGAAGCGGTTGACCTGGCCTTTGGCTTCGGGCCAGTCATGCTAGTTGGGAAGACAAGGGGATCTGCTTCCTGCCTTGGTGCTTCGGGTTCAGCCATAGCGGGCTTCTTCGCTTCTTGGCAGCCATCCTGGGGTCGATGCCAGGACGCCCAAGGGCCTTGCGCTTCTCAGCCTCATTGTAGGCTTGCACACACCTATCAGCCAGGACCTTCATGCGCTCACGAGAACCCTGAGCTTCTGCACGTTTCTTTAGAAAGGCTTCCTTGAGCTCGTGCAGCATAATCTTGAAGTTCTTCACCTTGCACGCTGAGCTTGGCCATATGCTTCTTGAACTGAGATTTCTCAAAGTCAATCTTCTGCTTCAGTTCAACAATGCGCTGGGCGATAGCTAACTCTGAAGCAATGGCGCCATGGAAGGCGACACTGAGGCCAATGGGTAGTTGGAGATCTTCGAAGCTGATGTTTGGCGTGTCAAACCACTCATCAATGAAGTTGTGGATGATTGTTACATCAAAGAGCGGCAGATCATTGAAGATTTATACTTCTTCTTTGCTCTTGATGAGTTGCTCAAGAGCGTCATCTGCAAGATCTTCATCACTTGATAGATCAATGGTATCATTGCGCAGAATGGCAGCAGCAGTTAGCTCTTGGCCGGTGTGTGGCAGAGGCATCTTGACCTTCTGGGGCTTGGAGATGCGTGACAAATCTTCAGACTGCACACTGTCTTCAGGAGGTGCAGTTGCTAGTGGCTTCGCCCGTGAGATTTTTGGTGAAGGGGCAGGCTTTGAAGCTTTAGACTTCTTCAACTTCTTTGGCTTCGGCGCTGCAGGCGCTTCATCTGATTCAGCGTCAGCTGCAGGCTCATTCACGGCTGTCCCTTGAACCAAGATATGGGTGATGAGACCTTGAAGGTTGTAGAAAGGACCGACGACATTGGGTTCTGCATCACAGGTGCCGTCAGCCCTTGGAGCAGAAGGACCAGGGTTGAAGTCTAGTCCCAATGTCTTCTTGTTCTGCTTCGCTGAGTTCTAGGCAAACTGAAAGTTGCGCTTGAACAGAATGTCGTCACGACACCATAGCAGTGACGATGGGTCAGCATCCGCAGGTTGTGGTCCACGGACCATGCAGGGATAGAAGCCTTGTTCAATGGCTTCATCTCTGGTCCTGGGTTGAAGATTTTTGTAGAGGATGTCTCCCCATGGTCGCTTGATGGCATTCTTTTCAGCATATTCCTTTGTCACAAATCTGTACTTGAACCACTGTTCTACCCAATAGCGTCGAATCCATTGGATTCGTGTTTTGCGCTTGATTGTAATCCTCTTCAGGATCTGTCTTGTACAGTTCTGAGAGGTCATCTGGCAGATCTCTTGATGTTTCTCCACGACGCTTTCTGCCACCCTTCCTTGCTGATTTCTCTGAAGCCATGAACTTTAAACTGAAAGGCTTCAATACGTTCAAAGGCTTCAAGGGCTTTCGCTTGCTGGACAGACAGGAACTGGCTTCGGGGAATTGATATGATGCTGTAAGAATTCTGCAAATGAATGCAGACTATGAGAACCAAGGGATTCTCCCACGGACATGTACCTGTGACAGCATTAAGGTGCGAGGGAAGGGGAAGAGGTCATATGCATTCTCAGAAGATTTTGAATATAAATCAGTTTAGAAGACATTGACCTCATCGTGCGAAGACATTCACTCATAGATAAGGAGTTGGTTCCAGATTTGTACGAATCCAGAGATTAGTACAAGTGAGGAATCTAACTACTTTGTGAAGCATAAGTGAATATACTAGGCATGTTATGAGATGCAGTATGAGAGAGATCTAACTTGTGTGAATAGAAACTGCTTGTGGTAGAAAGTGACAAAGCCATAGGATCAACGGTGCCGTAAAAAGGAAGTTTTATTTACCACACTAAGAACTGCTAGACGGAGTGGAAGAGGAGGCCGAGCAGTTCGATCTTCCGTGCCCTAACTTGGCGACGGAGGACACCTACGGCGACGGCGGAGAGGATGATGTCCGCGGTCGGCGTGAAGACGGCGTCGGAGAGGTTGCGACAGCGAAGCGCTTCGTCGCCGGCGTCGTCGAGGGCTAGCGGTGGCGCTAGGGTTCGTGCGAGAGTGGAAGAAGAGATAATGACCGTTGTGAAGTGTGTATTTATAGGTACAGGGGCGGCACTGCGTTATTACACAGGTGCCCCTGGCGATTCGCATCTGAGGAACACGTGGCCATCATGCAGAATTTTGGGGTTTGTTCCACGTCCCACGCACGCCTGGATTGTCGGGTGGTCGTTCCTACTTCTCCGGGTTTCATGAGGAGGAATGAGCATTGAAAGTGGACTTAAGGTTTGTCTCTGTATCTTTTGCTGACAAGGACACAGAGAAGACATTCGACAGTTTCAATAGAATGCATATGATTTGGAGAGATAGAGTTTGAGATAGAAAGCGCAGAGAGGTTAGGGTCCGATCACATTCACTTAGTTCAAAAGATTCAACAAGAAGACATAGCTATAAGTGAATGCTGTAGAGGACAGAACACTAGTATATATATAATCAACATAGTGAAGATAATCATGAAGACATGTTGAGATTGAAGCCAAACCAAATGTGAAGACATAGCAAGGTAACGCCATGAGTGAAACACTTCAAATAGAACATTTGGTGGTGGCGTTACCCACCGTATAGGAAGTATTAGACCCAGACATGGCGCACAATTATCATGGCGCTCCGAAGTCAAATTCCACATTAATGTATTCACACTTAGAATGTATGTCTTCATTGATTGAAGATATACTTTACTTCGTGTGTTGCACATCTAAGTCATCATATGCATAAGGGTTAGGATGTGTGCCTGATCACAGGACATTTGAGGATTCCAGGAATTTAGCTCACACCGTAACTTGCAAAATCTCTTCTCATCCAAGGGCTTGGTGAAGATATTGCCAATTGCTCTTCAGTGTTGACGTGTATGATATCAATATCTTCCTTCACAACATGATCTCTGAGAAATTGATGACGAATTTCAATGTGCTTTGTCGCTTGATGGCGCTTTCGTTGTCGCAGTAGAGTGGCACTTGCTTTAGATGAATGCCATAGTCTTTAAGTGTTTACTTCATCCACAGAAGCTGAGCGCAACAAGATCCAGCAGCAATGTATTCAGATTCAAAAGTGGAGAGAGATACATAGTTCTACTTCTTTGAGGACCAACATACAAGTGATCATCCCAGAAAATGACATGTGCCTGATGTAGACTTGCGATCCACCTTGTCACCAGCATAATCAGCATCCGAGAATCCAACCAGATCAAACTCTGAGCCCTTTGGATACCATAATCCTAGAGTTGGGGTGTGAGCCAAATATCGAAGAATTCGCTTCATAGCTAAGTGATGCGATTCCTTTGGTGCTCTTGGAATCGAGCACACATGCAAACAATAAGCATAATATCTGGCCTAGATGCACATAGATAATGTAAAGAACCAATCATGGAGCGGTATACCTTTTGATCGAACTCTTCACCATTGTCGTCAGGACCCAGATGATGCTTGGCTGGCATTGGCGTCGTGAAGCCTTTGCAGTCTTGCATACCGAACTTCTTCAGGCAATCTTTGAGATACTTCTGTTGAGATATGAAGATGTCGTTGCGTTGCCGTCGTATTTGAAGACTGAGAAAGAACTTCAGCTCTCCCATCATAGACATTTGATATTGCTCTTGCATCATAAATCCAAACTCTTCACTGTACTTCTGATTGGTGCACCCGAAGATAATGTCATCCACATATATTTGGCACACAAACAGTTCACCATCATATGTCTTCGTGAAGAGAGTGGGGTCAAGGGAACCAGGTATGAAGCCTTTGCTCTTCAGGAAGTATTTGAGTGTGTCATACCAGGCCCGAGGGGCTTGTTTGAGGCCATACAGTGCCTTGTTGAGCTTGTATACCATGTCAGGATGTTTTGGATCTTCAAAGCCAGGTGGTTGTGCAACATACACTTCTTCTTCAATCTTGCCATTGAGAAAGGCGCTCTTCACATCCATTTGATAAAGAAGTATGTTGTGATGATTTGCATAGGCCAGCAGTATGCGTATGGCTTCAAGTCTAGCCACAGGAGCAAATGTTTCATCGAAGTCAATGCCTTCCACTTGAGTATATCCTTGAGCAACGAGACGACCTTTGTTTCTGACACTTGACCGTGCTCATCTTGTTTGTTGCGGTATATCCATTTTGTGCCTATTCTATTATGTTGTGCTTCCGAGGATCGGGACGCTTAACCAGTTCCCATACATTATTCAGCTCAAACTGTTGAAGCTCTTCTTGCATAGCTTGAATCCATTCAGGTTCCATGAAGGCTTCTTCAACTTTCTTGGGTTCTGTTATTGAGACGAATGCGAAGTGCCCACAGAAATTTGCTAGCTGAGTTGCCCTTGAACGAGTGAGTGGACCGGGTGCATTGATGCTATCAATTATTCTTCAATCTGCACTTCATTGGCAACACGAGGATGTACAGGGCGAAGATTTTGCTCTTGCTGATCATTGTCGTTGTTAGAGGGAATGTCTTCAGGCTGAGCATTGTCTTCAGGTTGATCAGGTGCTGGAGATGATAAGTTCTTCTTCAGGATGAGCTTCAGAAGGTATATTTCTCTAGTTCCCATTAGCTTGATTGATTCACTGGATGGAACTTCATCTAGCACATTTGGCAGTTGCTCTCTTTGTGAACCGTTGGTCTCATCGAACCGCACATCCACTGTTTCAACCACTTTGTAATGAAAGAGATTGAAGACTCTGTAGGAGTGCGAATCCTTTCCATATCCAAGCATAAAACCCTCATGTGCTTTTGGTGCAAACTTTGAGGTGTGATGTGGGTCCTTGATCCAGCACCTGGCGCCAAATACTCTGAAGTAACTGACATTTGGCTTCTTGCCAGTAAGGAGCTCATAAGATGTCTTGTTCAGAAGCTTGTGAAGATAAACACGATTGATTGTATGGCATGCAGTATCAATGGCTTCAGGCCAGAATTTTCTTGGAGTCTTGTATTCATCTAGCATCGTTCTGGCCATCTCAATGAGTGTTCTGTTCTTGCGTTCGACGACGCCATTCTGCTGTGGCGTGTACGGGGCTGAGAATTCATGTGTGATGCCCAAGGTATCAAGATATGTATCAAGGCCAGTGTTCTTGAATTCAGTGCCATTGTCACTTCTGATATGCTTTATCTTGGCGCCATAGTTGTTCATTGCTCGATTGGCGAAGCGTCTGAAGACATCCTGCACTTCAGTCTTGTAAAGGATTATGTGCACCCAAGTATATCTAGAATAATCATCAACAATGACAAAGCCATAGAGACAAGCAGTAGTAGTAAGAGTTGAGTAATGAGTGGGACCGAAAAGATCCATGTGAAGCAGTTCGAAGGGTCGAGTAGTAGTCATGATTGTCTTCGAGGGATGTTTGGCCCTCGTCATCTTTCCTGCTTCACAGGCACCGCATAAGTGATCTTTCTTGAACTTGACGCCCTCGATGCCTATGACATGCTTCTTCTTTGCCAGGGTGTGGAGGTTCCTCATGCCAGCATGCCCAAGCCTCCGATGCCAGAGCCAGCATTCTGAAGCTTTTGCTAGAAGACATACGGCAAGCTGTGGTCCTGCTGAGAAATCTACCACGTACAAATCATCTTTTCGATACCCTTCAAATACTAGAGACTTGTCAGATTCCATTAGAACAAGGCAACGATATTTTCCAAATATTACGATCATGTTTAAATCGCAAAGCATTGAGACAGACATTAAGTTGAAGCCAAGGGATTCAACAAGCATGACTTTATCCATGTGTTGATCCCTTGAGATTGCAACTCTACCTAGACCCAATACCTTACTTTTACCAGTGTCAGCAAATGTGATGTGGCTCTTGTCGGATGGACGTAAGGTTGAGTCCATAAGAAGGCTTCTTTTGCCAGTCATGTGATTTGTACACCCACTATCAATAATCCATTCTGAAGACGCTGGTGTCGTACCCTACAGTGCAGTTAGGGGGATAGGCTTCACGAAGAGAATTGTGAAGCAAAAACATTTGACGAAGTGGGTTATGAAAGCTTAGATCCAGATTAGGACTAATAGGGAGAGTAGCAAGCGATTCAGGAACGAAGTACATAGTAAGACCATTCGGGCATTTGATCTTGCGCCCTACAAGATGTTTAAGGTCCCCAGCAAGCGTCAGACGATTTTGGTTTTCTGCTGGAGACCTTTCCCTGCAAAAGAGAGTTAAGCTTTCTTAGCCACCCACATCTTCAAGGGTGGCTTAGAAGCAATAAGTCTAAGTGCAGCATCTGAGAACTTTGGCTTTGGAGCCCTAGCAAACAGTCTTGCAGGCGGACAATAGTACTCATAAGAATAAGCAGAATAGTTCTTGGTCTTATGAACATGGCGGTTTGATGAACCGCTCTCATATTCATATGCCTGAGTATGGTTTCCCTGCAAAACATTTGCGTTAGTGCGACTCGGGTGAGTCCTCTGTCTGTATGAAGCCTTTGGACCGTATGAAGCCTTTGGTCTGAGGTTTGTCTTCTTCACGTGAGGTGTCATGATGACATTCACAGGAAGATTCTCCAGACACCTTTTTCGGTACCCAGATCTTCTTCATAGGCGGTCCATTCCTGCAGTTAGTACCAATGTACCTGGCAAACACTTCACCATTTTGATTCTTAAACAGTTTATAGTTTGCATCAAAGGATTCATCAATGACAATGGGGTTTGCACAAGTGAACCCAGATAGAGTGGATGGATCTGCTGAAAATTCCTTTGCAGCTGTAGGATCGAAAGTATTCTAGAGGGGGGTGATTAGACTACTTGACCAAATAAAAACTTAACCATTTCCCAATTTTAGTTCTTGGAAGATTTTAGCTTATGTAGGACAAGTCAAGCAATCATCACATAATTCAAGCAAGCATGCAAAGAGTATATAGGCAGCGGAAAGTAAAGTATGCAACTTGCAAGAATGTAAAGGGAAGGGTTTGGAGAATTCAAACGCAATTGGAGACACGGATGTTTTTCCCGTGGTTCGGATAGGTGGTGCTATCCTACATCCACGTTGATGGAGACTTCAACCCACGAAGGGTAACGGTTGCGCGAGTCCACACAGGGCTCCACCCAAGGGTAACGGTTGCGCGAGTCCACACAGGGCTCCACCCACGAAGGGTCCACGAAGAAGCAACCACCCACAAAGGGTCCACGAAGAGCAACCTTGTCTATCCCACCATGGCCATCGCCCACGAAGGACTTGCCTCACTAGGGTAGATCTTCACATGAAGTAGGCGATCTCCTTGCCCTTACAAACTCCTTGGTTCAACTCCACAATCTTGTCGGAGGCTCCAAGTGACACCTAGCCAATCTAGGCAGACACCATCTCCAAGAAGTAACAAATGGTGTGTAGGTAATGAACTCCTTGCTCTTGTGCTTCAAATGATAGTCTCCCCAACACTCAACTCTCTCTCATAGGATTTGGATTTGGTGGAAAGAAGATTTGAGTGGAAAGCAACTTGGGAAGGCTAGAGATCAAGATTCATATGGTAGGAATGGAATGTCTTGGTCTCAACACATGAGTAGGTGGTTCTCTCTCAGAACATATGAGTTGGAATGGTGTATGTGTTCTGATGGCTCTCTCCATGAATGAAGAGGAGGTGGAGGGGTATATATAGCCTCCACACAAAATCCAACCATTACACACAGTTTTCCAATCTCGGTGGGACCGAATCAACAAACTCAGTCGGACCTAAAATGTAAACCTAGTGACTGTTAGAGATTTTTGGTGGGACTGACATGCAACTCGGTAGGACCGATATGGTTAGGGTTTGGGCATAACGTAATCTCGGTGAGACCGATTACACAAACGCGGTGAGAACGAATTTGGTAATTAGCTAACCAGAGAGTTGGTCAGGCAAACTCGGTGGGACCGATTTGCTCTTTCGGTGAGACCGAAAAGTTACAAAGGGGAAACACTGAATTTACATTGCAATCTCGGTGGGACCAATTCGCTCTTTCGGTGAGACCGAAAAGTTACGAAAGGGAAACAGAGAGTTTGCAACCCCATCTCGGTGAGACCGAGATCCCTATCGGTAGGACCGAATTGCTAGGGTTTGGCAGTGGCTTATGACAAATGAAAACTCGGTGGCGCCGGATAGGAAGAATCAGTAGGACCGAGTTTGGCTTAGGGTTTAGGTCATATGTGGATATGGGGAAGTAGTTGAAGGTTTTGGAGCATATCACTAAGCACATGAAGCAAGAGGCTCATTAAGCAACACCTCATCCCTCCTTGATAGTATTGGCTTTTCCTAAAGACTCAATGTGATCTTGGATCACTAAAATATAAAATGAAGAGTCTTGAGCTTTTGAGCTTGAGCCAATCCTTTGTCCTTAGCATTTTGAGGGTTCCACTTTCACATCCATGCCATGCCAATCATTGAGCTTTCCTGAAATAATTATCTTGGAATAGCATTAGCTCAATGAGCTATATGTTGTTATGAATTACCAAAACCACCTTGGGATAGTTGCACTTTCATTAGTCACAGGAACAGATTTCTGTGATGAACTACTTTCCAATAATGGGAGCAGGTACAGTTACCTCATCAAGTTCTACTTTCCCTCACTCACTTCTTTCGAGAGAAACTCCTTCTCTAGAAAGGATCCATTCTTAGCAACGAATATCTTGCCTTCGGATCTGTGATAGAAGGTGTACCCAACATTTTCTTTTGGGTATCCTATGAAGACGCACTCTCCGATTTGGGTTTGAGCTTATCAGGTTGAAACTTTTTCACATAAGCATTGCAACCTCAAACTTTTAAGAAACGACAGCTTAGGTTTCTTGCCAAACCATAGTTCATACGGTGTCGTCTCAACGGATTTAGATGGTGCCCTATTTAAGTGAATGCAGTTGTCTCTAATGCATAACCCCAAAATGATAGTGGTAGATCGGTAAGACACATCATAGATCGCACCATATCTAATAAAGCTCGGTTACGATGTTCGGACACACCATTACACTGTGGTGTTCCAGGTGGCGTGAGTAGTGAAACTATTTCACATTGTTTTAACTGAAGGCCAAACTCGTAACTCAAATATTTTACTTCTGCGATCATATCGTAGAAATTTTTATTTTTGTTACGATGATTCTCCACTTCACTCTGAAATTCTTTGAACTTTTCAAATATTTCAGACTTGTGTTTCATCAAGTAGATATACCCATATCTACTCAAATCTTCTGTGAAGATCAAAAAATAATGATACGTGCCGCGAGCCTCAATATTCATCGGACCACATACATCAGTATGTATGATTTCCAACAAATCTGTTGCTCGCTCCATTGTTCCGGAGAACGGAGTCTTTAAAAGGGCGTTATATCGACTAGAGGGGGGTGAATAGGCAATTTTTATGAAAGTCTTCAAAATGTGGAAGTTATGAAGACAAATAGTAGAAATAAACCTATTACCCTGCAGCGGTAGGTAGACTACACTAGGCAAGCCATAGTCAAGTATTCAATAGAGTGAAAGCACAATGACAAATAGCTGCAATGTAGTAAGGATCAGGTAGGAAGATATTATGAAGCCAAACAGAACAAGCAGTCACTCAGTGAAGATAAAAGATAGTGCAATCATACAATGACTTCACAAAGAGTAACAGTACGTAAAGAGAAGGGAAGGATGAAACCAGTGACTCGTTGAAGACAATGATGTGTTGGACCAGTTCCAGTTGCTGTGACAACTATACGTCTGGTTAGGGCGGCTAGGTATTTAAACCTGAGGACACACAGTCCCAGACACCCAGTCCTGAACACGCAGCTCAGGACACCCAGTCCTCACCGTATTCCCCTTGAGCTAAGGTCACACAGACCTCGCCCAATCACTCTGGTAAGTCTTCAAGGTAGACTCCCAAACCTTCACAGACTTCGTTCACCGGCAATCCACAATGTCTCTTGGATGCTCAGAACGCGACGCCTAACCGGCTGGAGGATGCACAGTCCTCAAGTGTAATAAGTCTTCAAATCACACAGACAAGAAGACTTAAGTGATGCCTAATTCTCTTTGGCTCTGGGTGGTTAGGGCTTTATCCTCGCAAGGAATTCTCTCTCAAAGGCTTCGAGGTGGGTTGCTCTCAAACGACAAAAGCCGTACTCTGAATCTGAGCAGCCAACCGTTTATGGTTGTAGGGGGTGGGCTATTTATAGCCACTGGCAACCCGACCTGATTTGTCCGAAATGACCCTGGGTCACTAAGGAACTGACACGTGTTCCAACGGTCAGATTTCAAACTCACACGGCAACTTTACTTGGGCTACAAGAAAAGCTGACTTGTCCGACTCTGGACAAGATTCGCTCTCATAGTCTTCACTCGAAGACATAGGTTTTGTTAAGCATCACTTCAGTCATTCTGACTGGTTCTCTTGGACCCCACTTAACAGTACGGTGGTTCCTATGACTCAACAAAGAAGAAAAGAGAACTACGAAAGATCTAAGTCTTCGAGCTCCATAGGCTTCATGCGATGTCTTCTCTTGTCATAGTCTTCAATGTGAATATCTTCATATACCACCTTTGACATCAATGTCTTCATACATTTTTAGGGGTCATCTCTGGTAGGAAAACCGAATCAATGAGGGACTTCTACCTGTGTTATCCTGCAATTCTCACAAACACATTAGTCCCTCAACTAGGTTTGTCGTCAATACTCCAAAACCAACTAGGGGTGGCACTAGATGCACTTACAATCTCCCCCTTTTTGGTGATTGATGACAAACTAGTTGAAGTTTTCAACGGGGAATATAATATGTGAAATTGTAAAGGATAAGGAATTGTCTTCATAAGTTGCAAGGGCTCCCCCTGAAGATGTGCATATAAGTAATTTGCTTTTGGAATGCAAATGCACATGGCAGGTTGTACTTGTGGAGATCCACTTCAACTTATGATGACAATCCACTATGCATGTGAAAGTATATGAAGATAATGACATGCATAATGGAAAATGGACGTCTGCAGAATGATCTAAGTGCGGAATTTATCGTCGCACATGCGGAATTTATCATCGCAACACAAGGTGGCAAATAAGTAGCAGACGACCATCGAGTTTAAGTGTTACAACTCAAAGAACCAAATGTAGCAAAACGAGAGTTGTAAGCACGAAGCAAAATATAAAGCACCCGCCCATATGGACCCGCTTGAAGACTATCAACCTCATATGCTTCTCCCCCTTTTGTCAGTAAGGACCAAAAAGGTTTGAAGACATAGAGCATCTACTCGTTCCCATGAGGAGTAGGTGAAGCAGCAGGGTCGTTGGTGGTGTTTGGCGGTGCTGAAGAGCTTGGAGCAGAGTCGAAGCGCTGAAGGAGGTGGCGGTGAAGTAGCATCGTCTTCATCCTCGATCACTCTGGCATTCACAGTTGCAGCAGAGGAAGAGAACTCAGAGTCTTCAAGGGATGGAGTTCGTCGCAGCACTGCCCTTCGAGGAGGTGTGGAGTCAAACTTGAATCGCTCAGTGAAGCCATCCTCTTGAAGATCATCTTAGAACACATCAGCGTCAGCCCTTTCCATGTGCGTCGAGAGGTTTCATGGGCAACAAGGCATTCTTGGTGGCAAGATTGCGAATGCGATTAACATCCACCAAGAGGCTTTGCATTTGACGCTTCAGCCAGTCATGATGCCTATCCTGTTTGATGAAGAGCCACAAGAAGCTCTCGGTCATTGAGAACACGAGTGCGCTTCTTGGGTCGTTGGGCAATTGTGCTATCAGTGGCTTCAGTGAGAGCAGGATGCGGTGCACGTGTAGTGCCAGCCAAAGGATACACACGAGTTACTGGCTTCAACGCCTTCAACGTTCTGAGAAAACTTTGATGCTCTGCATTCTGAAGACTGAGAGGTTCCTTGGCAGGCTCAGGATAGATGGCTTCAATAGACATATCCACATCAGGCAAAAGATCCGATGATTGCGGCAGAGGCTGATATGAGATAGCGGAGTGAAGTTTGATCAGCCGCATCACCCAAGGGGCGTAGAACTTCAAACCAAACAGATCAGAGCCAGATGCAGCAAGTTGGCGAATGAAGAAATCCTGTGTATTGAAGCATTTTCCATGAAGAATGTAGAAGACCAAAGTCTTCATTGCACCTTCCAGCTTGGCATGGGGAGAATGTCCTTTGATTGGCCAGAGAGTTCGCCTTATGATGTGATAAATGGTTCTTGGCAGATACTCAAGGTCTTCAACGAAGAACTCCATGGGATAAGCAACATCTTGGGGCAATGGCTTCATCATACTGAGCATCTGACTCATATTAGGTTCAGTCTTCTGAAAGATGCTCTCAATAGCTTCACTATGAAGCTGACAGCCATGCTCGTAGAGATCGCCAGGAGTGGGCAAACCAGTGAGCTCAATGATGTCAAAGGCTTTGGCTTCGTGATGAACGTTTCCTGTCATCCACTCCAGGACCCAAGTCTTCGGATCTCTGCTATACCCGCGGACTGTTGTAGGTGGCATAGAATTGGAGCAGCAACTCTTCATTCCAATGCTCTTGGTCAGTGACGAACGGCAGCAGTCCAACCTCTTTGAAGCAATCCAGAGCTTCTTCCAGACAGGGCAGACCAGCTATTGCTTCAATGTCAAGGCGCTTGTGTGGGAAGATGCGACCTTGGTTGTAAAGAACGCATGAGTAATAGCTTCGCTGCGGATAAGCTCCAGAACCGATCAGATGATATTCTTTCCCTTGAGTAGGGGTTCCTGGAGCTATTGAAGAATGTGTTGTCTGCTCTGAAGCCATTGATATTGAAGGAGCCAGGTGCTGATGCAGGACCTGGGAACCTTGGCAATCTTGGGATTGGCTTCTGTACCTTTCCGGCCTGTGCTCAACATGATAGTCGAACTGGGGACCGGCAGCAGACGCAGGAACAGAAGCGGCGGGATCAGTGGCTTCGCTGACTTCTGGTGCTTTTGTTGGTGAGGGCTCCACATTAGCTTCAGCCATGACAGCGTCAGTGGCTTCAGTGGTGTTGGTGGTGGCAGCCTCAAGATGTTCAACCTCCACTTGACGAGCAGGAGGGTCGGTCACGATCACGTTCTCCTCGAGAACCGCTTCTTGGTGGGACAGGGGAGTGGCAACTTGTGGGACTTCTTCTTCCGCGGCTGATGCAGCCGGATTGTCTTCAGCAGAGACTTGAGACTTGGACCTTTGCGAAGCCTGCGCAATGCGGGTGACGCCTGTGGAGTTGCTATTGGCTGGGTCTCAAAGTCTTCTTCCTCTTGTGGGCGATCCGCCCATGAAGCATCCTGTGCAATTGGCAACAGTGGACGACCAATGCTGGTGAGTTCGCTGTGCGTGAGCACAGGCGATGATACCTGTTGGTGCTCTAGCTGAGGAAGGGCTGCATCATCTTCAACATGGTCATGGTGACCAATGTCTTCAGCAGTGATGGGATCAGCTACTGGAAAGTCTTCAGCTTCATGAGCCTATGTGAAAGCAGGCTCATGGACAGTCAGTTGACATTCTTGTGGATTGGCGTCGGGGTGAACCATGGAAATGGGTTCAACAATCAAGGGCTCTGTGGGAGCAGCCCGTTCCTTCTTGGTCTTTCTTTTCTTCTTGGCGGGGGC
>NC_053026.1:333753753-333764294 GCF_003073215.2 Triticum urartu
CCCAGTAACCCAAGGAAAAAGAGGCTAGGTGGAAAATGGTAAAACAAATGTTGGGCATTGCTGGAAAAGCTTTAATCAAGGCGAACTATCAAGGGGTTCCCATTATAACCCAACCGCGTAAGGAACGCAAAATCCGTGAACATAACACTGATATGACGGAAACTAGGGCGGCACGAGTGGAACAAAACACTAGGCGAGAGGCCGAGCCTTCCACCCTTTACCAAGTATATAGATGCATTAAGATAACATAGCAATATAATGATATCCCAACAGGTAAATAAATGTTCCAACAAGGAACGGCTCCAATCTTCACCTGCAACTAGCAACGCTATAAGAAGGGCTGAGCAAAGCGGTAACATAGCCAATCAATGGTTTGCTAGGACATTGGTGGGTTAGAGGTTTGACATGGCAATTTGGGAGGCTTGCAAGCAAATGGTAGGCATCGTAGCAATGGCATAGCAAAAGAGCGAGCAAACTAGCATAGCAAAGATAGTAGTGATTTCGAGGGTATGATCATCTTGCCTGCACAGTTGTCAGAGTGACTGGATCCTCAGAGCAAACTCAACGGGCTCCTCGTTAGCGAACTCGTCTCCCGGCTCTACCAAACAAGACAAACAAGCAACAAGGATACAATCAACCACGTGCAAACTCAAACAACACAATGCAAAGATGATGCTATGCGGGATGCGATGCGGGATGCAAAAAGCAAGATATGACAGAAATGCATGAAACTGGCCTCAACATGGAATTCCAAGGGTGCACTGGAAAGATGAGATGAACTGCTCTTTGAAAATCATATAAAGAACGCCGGAATCGGAGTTACGGTTTGGAAATGGCAAGCGACCAAAAATGACACCGGTCTGCGATTTACAGCAAGTAGGCATCTAAATCAATGAGATGAACATGCTACAGCACCCAAACATGACAACAAAATACATGGAAGGGATTTACACAAGATGCTTAACAAAAGTCTAGCACTGAGCTACGGCCAATTCATCCATTAGGAGGTTCAAACAAGCATGGCAAATGGTAACCAGATCTCAGACTTAGTGAAATTAACACTTGTCTGGAATTTCAGATCATATAGCCCTCTTCGGAGCAACAAAAAAACATGCTACAGGACCTGAACATGACAAAGAAAGACATGGCATGGAGCTACTCAACAAGATTAACAAAAGTCCCTTAGTGAAAACTGGGACATGCTGAAACATAACTCACGAAGGCATGTTTACGAGCTCGATGCACTCACCACGGTGCAAGTCATGGCAAGACAATCATACACCCATCAAGAAGGCACAAAATAAAAGCTAGACATTGCAAGAACAATGGCATAGCATTCACGGATCAACTACAATAACATCGGCAAAATCGCAAACAAGTTGACAATCTGCCCAGATTCACAACGAGCAAAAGTAGAGATCGATTGACTCAAGCTAGGGTGCTCCATAATTGCAAACAAAGACATGGTTGGATAGACATAACAAGATTAACAAAAACTCCTTTACTGATCATCCTCAAAAGAGGCACGGAACACTAGAATAGCATGAACATATGGCATCATGAACTAAACAATCCCAGACTTAGTGAAAACTACTAAGTCCCAGAAAACAGATTTACTGGGTGCCTCACTTTGCAAGCTTGCACAAGTCACCACACACATCCTAAAAATGCATGGGTTGCACCTCTGGAAAGATAACAAAATCCTTAACAAAACATCTATAGGACTCATGGGCATCGTGCACACAACAATCATGGCAAAAATGACAAAAGTCTAAGACGAACTAGCAGATCTGACAATTAACTCACGAAGGCCTCTTCTAACAGCATTTCGGGCATCAATGAACTCAAATGAAAATGATGCAATGGAATGAAATGATGTACTCGTCGAGGCGAACATTTTGATATTACAATATGCCCAAATCGGAGCTACAGATGCAGATATATTCACAGGTCAAAGTTTAGCATAAAAATTAGGGTTCGGAGGAGAAAGTCAACCCTCAAAATTCCAGATCTCAGATCTGAAATTACTATTCACCAAGCGCCGTTCGAGGTTCGTCGGCCGGCGATGGCGGTGGTGGCTGGAGATGGAGGGGGTCGCCGGGGTAGGAGAGGAGGAGGCCGGAGAGGGCGGCGGAGCCGGCCCGAGGAGTCGGCGAGGCGGCGAGGTCGCCCGCCGTGGCGCGGTGGCAGCGGCGGCCGGAAGGCGGCGGCGATGGCGGCTCCGGCCGCCGGAGTTGGAAGAGGCGGCGGGGATGGCAAGTCGGGCGGCGGCGCGTGGATGGGCTCGCGGGGGCCCCTCCTGGGCCTCCCGGGCCGGCGGCGGGTGAGGGACGCGGCGGCCACGTGGCGGCTCGCCACTGGCTGCGGGCGGCGGCGGAGGTCGGGTCGGACACGTCCGGCCCGGCAAATTTTGTCCGGCGGCGGCGTGGGGAATGGATCTAGGGTTTCGGAGAGGGGGAGAGAGGGGGGGGGGGGGGGGGCTATTTATAGGCATAAGTGGAGCTAGGAGAGTCCAAATGAGGTGCGGTTTTCGGTCACGCGATCATGATCGAACGCTCTAGGACATGGAGCAGAGTTTGGTGGGTTTTGGGCCAAATTGGAGGGGTGTTGGGCTGCAACACACACGAGGCCTTTTCGGTCCCTCGGTTAACCGTTGGAGTATCAAACGAAGTCCAAATGGTACTAAACTTGACAGGCGGTCTACCGGTAGTAAACCAAGGCCACTTGGCAAGTCTCGGTCCAATCCGGAAATGTTTAATCCCCACACACGAAAGAAAGCTAGAAATGACCACCGGAGGAGAACGAAGCACCGGAATGCAAAACGGACAACGGGGAAAATGCTCGAATGCATGAGACGAACATGTATGCAATGCAATGCACATGATGACATGATATGAGATGCATGACAACGACAACAACACACAGAGACAAAGACCCGAACCCGAGAAAATAAAATAACTTAACGCCGGAAACGGCAAGAGTTGGAGTACAAATAGGGAAAGTTACATTCGGGGTGTTACATCGTACTCATCATGACGCGTGACGCACAAGGCAGAGGCTCGAATCCGACAAAGATCAAGTCTCCGTGGATATCGGCCGTGTAGTTCAAGCTTCCAAACCTGACCTGATGGCCAGGGGCGTAGCTTTCAATCTGCTCCAGATGGCCAAGCGAATTGGCCCGCAGTGCAAAGCCGCCGAATACAAAAATCTGTCCGGGGAGAAAAGTCTCACCCTGGACTGCATCGCTAACGATGATAGAAGGAGCCATCAAGCCTAACGGCGACGACACAGAGGAACTCTCAATGAAAGCACCAATGTCGGTGTCAAAACCGGCGGATCTCGGGTAGGGGGTCCCGAACTGTGCGTCTAGGCGGATGGTAACAGGAGGCAGGGGACACGAAGTTTTACCCAGGTTCGGGCCCTCTTGATGGAGGTAAAACCCTACGTCCTGCTTGATTAATATTGATGATATGGGTAGTACAAGAGTAGATCTACCACGAGATCAGAGAGGCTAAACCCTAGAAGCTAGCCTATGGTATGAGTTGTTATTGTTGTCCTACGGACTAAAACCCTCCGGTTTATATAGACACCGGAGAGGGCTAGGGTTACACAAGGTCGGTTACAAAGGAGGAGATATACATATCCGTATTGCCTAGCTTGCCTTCCACGCCAAGTAGAGTCCCATCCGGACACGAGACGAAGTCTTCAATCTTGTATCTTCATAGTCCAACAGTCCTGCCAAAGGTATAGTCCGGCTGTCCGGAGACCCCCTAATCCAGGACTCCCTCAATCCCCAAGGTGACGGATGAGGCCATCATCTCAGCGTTTTCCGATGGCGTCCGCGATATTAAGATGAAGGAGGAGCTCGCCATCCATGAGGAGCTATGCACGACTCTGGAGGTGTTCAACATAGCAACCAAGTGTGCAATAGCTCAGGAGGGGCGTATCTCCCTCCTCAAGCTCCCTACTGCCGAACCAGAAGAGAAGAAGGCCAAGGTCAAGGACGTGAAGCGCAAGGGAGTAGTTGTACTCGCGGCAGAACCGGAAACGAAATGCGGCCGAGACCACCCCTTCCACAACGTGCACAACCACAACACCAACCATTGTCAAGAGCTCGGGGCCATCTGAGATGGACGCTTCGGTCGATGCCCCGACCGCAATGACCGGGGCTACCGCCGAGGAGGAGGATGAGGTGGAGGACGCTGGGACGACCACGGCCCCCGCCAGGAGTGGCGTGACTGGCCTCATGAGGACCACTGGCAGGAGCAGCCTTGTGAGGGCGCCTGGCGCGACCAGCCTCGCGAGGACCGTCCTCAAGGCAATCCTGGCCTCCCTCCGCTGCCGCCACCACCAAGAAGGAACGACGACCACCATCAGGACGAGGGGGCTGGGGGCTTCCAGGAGCCGCGCGCAATCCCTTGCATCTTGGGTGGTTCTCAGACCCCGGCTTCCCAGCGCATCTTCAAGTAGTTCTCTCGCGAGGTGAATGCAGCCCTCCCTAGGCTCGAGGCCACGCGCCCGCTTAGGTGGTCCAAGTACGCCATCACCTTTAGCTCGGCGGACCAGCTCAAGTGTGCGGCGATCATCGGCGTCATCCCGATGCTCTTCTCACCCGTCATCAGCAATGTCCAAGTCACCAAGACCCTAATCGACGGTGCCACGGGGCTTAGTGTTCTGTCCGTCGAGACATTTGACAGCCTCCAAGTGCCATATGGTCAGCTTCAGCCCACCAAGACCTTCTCAGGAGTGAATGACGGCTCCACCACCCCGATAGGGCAAGTTCGTCTCCCTGTCACCTTCAGTCAGCGCGACAACTACCACACCGAGCTCGTCGAGTTCGACATCGCCCACATCCGTCTGTCGTATAATGCCATCCTCGGGTACCCAACATTAGCGAAATTCATGGCAGTGACCCACCATGGCTACAACGTCCTCAAGACCAGGAAGTGGTGGGATCATCATAGTCCCCTGCGAAGAAAGAGATGCGGTGTGCTCCCTCGAGCGCGCCTTCCAGGCCGCAGCAATTGAAGACCCTAACGGCAAGGGTGCGTACCCTCCTGAGGCCACCCCCAAGAAGAAGAAGCAACTACTCCACATAGGGCCTCAGGGGAGCGGCGCCTCTAGCGGTGCCACATCAGGATCGGCACTAGCACCTGGGGCGCCTCCCTCCCTCGCATAGGAAGGTGTGCCCGGCGCCCTCCTCGGGCAGGGCTCAGGGGCTCTCTTCTGGAGAGCCTCAGACCTGGCCAACATCACGAGGGAGGCGCTCGGGCACCACGTGGATGTGTGCTTCGCGTCACATTTCCCTCAGGAGGGCACCAGGCGAGGAGCGCTTGGTGCACAGGAGTTCATCGTCAAGGCCACCTAGGAGCTGCAGGATGCAATGGTCATGCGCGGTGACCGCCGCCCACCGGGTGCAGCTCCCCATCCAGGCGAGGGTGGCGAGGTGCACATCTGCATCGACATCCCAGGTCTCAACAGGGCCACATCTCAGGAGCTTCTGGCCTTCACGCGCTGGCCGGTGAGAGGGTCCGCCTCACAGCTGCGTTCGCATGTTGTTTGGCCTGCCGAGCGTGGCAGCCGCCTTCCAGCGCAACCTACGGAGCATCCTGGCAACCTAGGAGGCCAGGCATCATGCAGTCCTAACGGATATGGTGACGTTCCTCAGGGAGCCAACTGAGCCCCCAGATCCTCCTGAGGCTCAAGGTCTTGGCGGCTCATGAGGAGCGACTTCTTCAGCGTGTGCCTTCAGCTAATTCGACGCTCCTTCAACAACAAAACCAGGTGACATTTTCCAAGTTCATTCAGCTGGGAGCGCCCCTCGGGCTGCATTATTCCCAGGTCGCATGGGCCTATCCCTGCGGCGTGTATCCTTCCGCATTTTTTAGCTTACCTTACTGGGGGCGCCCCTCGGGCTGCATCATCCCCGGGCTGCTCGTGTCCGTCCCAGTGGCATGTATCGTTCTCACATTTATCTAAGCTAGTTGGTTCCCATGAATTATTTATTTATAGTCATCCCTTGCTTGATTGCCACCCACCACGGGAGCCGCGCGCCGGTCGTTTTTCTTTAGGATCCTTCGCATGAGAAGACTAGGCATGGCGCCTGAGCTCGGGTCCGTCCCTGCAGCGTCGATAAACCCAATGGCCGAGCTCTGTCTGGCGGGCCGGCCCCGTTCACGTCACCTCCTGGGGTCGTTGGTGCTTGGCCTCCTCATGCGATAGCCCCAGGAGATCTGCTCGGCGCAGGTTGCCTAACCATCTCGCAGGACCACCACAGCCATCAAGAGCCAAGACCAGGCGCAACCACCCTTGAGGTAGGGCCTCGTGAGTCCCGCGTTGGCTCACGAGTGCCCAGACACACCTCGTCTAGCCCTGCCGTGCAAGCCACGTGTCAGGGCGGGGCTGTACACGCCCTGCGGGCTCCACTCAGAGGGAGCCCTCACCCACGCACCAGTGGAAGCATGATACGTCTCCATCGTATCTATATTTTTGATTGTTCCATGCCAATATTATACAACTTTTACATATTTTTGGCAACTTTTTATACTATTTTTGGGACTAACATATTGATCCAGTGCCCAGTGCCAGTTCTTGTTTGTTGCATGTTTTTTGTTTCGCAGAAAATCCATATCAAACAGATTCCAAACGGGATTAAAAAACTGACGGAGATTTTTTTTGGAATATATGTGATTTTTGGGAAACAAGAATCAATGCGAGACGATGCCTGAGGGGCCACAAGGCAGGGGGGCGCGCCCAGGGGGTCAGTCGCGCCCTGGGCACTCATGGCCACCCCGTACGGCAGTTGGTGCCCTTCTTTCGCTGCAAAGAAATCCAATATCCGGATAAAAATCGTGTCCAAAATTCAGCCCAATTGGAGTTACGGATCTCTGGAATTTAAGAAACGGTGAAATGGGAGAATCAGCCAAGGCAAAACAGAGAGACAGAGAGACATACCAATCTCGAGGGGATCTCGCCCCTCCGCGGCCAATGGAGGCCATGGACCAGAGGGGAAACCCTTCTCCCATCTAGGGAGAAGGTCAAGGAAGAAGAAGAAGGGGGGCTCTCTCCCCTCTCTCCGGTGGCGCCGGAACACCTCGGGGCCATCATCATCACCGCAATCTACACCAACAACTTCACCGCCATCCATCACCAACTCTCCCCCTCTATGCAGCGGTGTAACCCCTCTTTTACCCGCTGTAATCTCTACTTAAACATGGTGCTCAACACTATATATTATTTCCCAATGATGTATGGCTATCCTATGATGTTTGAGTAGATCTGTTTTGTCCTATGGGTTAATTGATGATCGTGATTGGTTTGAGTTGCATGTTTTATTATTGGTGCTGTCCTATGGTGCTCTCCGTGTCGCAAGCATGAGGGATCCCCGCTGTAGGGTTTGCAATATGTTCATGATTTGCTTATGGTGGGTGGCGTGAGTGATAGAACACAGACCCGAGTAAGTAGGTTGTTTGTGTATGGGAATAAAGAGGACTTGATACCTTATAATGCTATGGTTGGGTTTTACCTTAATGATCTTTAGTAGTTGCGGATGCTTGCTAGAGTTCCAATCATAAGTGCATATGATCCAAGAAGAGAAAGTATGTTAGCTTATGCCTCTCCCTCAAATAAAATTGCAATAATGATTACCGGTCTAGTTATCGATTGCCTAGGGACAAATAACTTTCTCGTGACAACAAGCTCTCTACTAAAACTAACTTAGTTGTGTCTTCATCTAAACAGCCCCTACTTTTTATTTACACACTCTATTATCTTGCAAACCTATCCAACAACACCTACAAAGTACTTCTAGTTTCATACTTGTTCTAGGTAAAGCGAAGTTAAGCGTGCGTAGAGTTGTATCGGTGGTCGATAGAACTTGAGGGAATATTTGTTCTACCTTTAGCTCCTCGTTGGGTTCGACACTCTTACTTATCGAAAGAGGCTACAATTGATCCCCTATACTTGTGGGTTATCAAGACCTTTTTCTGGCGCCGTTGCCGGGGAGTTATAGCGTGGGGTGAATATTCTCGTGTGTGCTTGTTTGCTTTATCACTAAGTAGTTTTTATTTTGTGCTCTTGTTTTCTATCTTTAGTTATGGGTAGGAAACGCAAAATACCAAAAAAATTAGTTGTACCTACTACACCAATGGTTGAAGAACCACTCAAAATCTATCACACTCCTGAAGCTTTTTACTTGGATCATCTTCGATCCCTATGTGCTCGTGCTGAAACCCCAACTAGCTTAGTTGAGGGCAAATCTTTAGATGAGCATGCTTGTTATGTGCGACACCGCTTATCTCAAAAAGGGAAACTTTTACTGGATCAAATTCATCGTTTGCAATGCTATGCTTGGAATTTATGTGAAATATATGATTTTACTTGTTGTTCTGAAGACCCTAAGAAACACCTTCCCTACCAATGTGAGTTTAGTGATAATGGAATCGTATCTTCGTATGCTAAGGGTGTTTATAATTACTATGATGTTCAACAAATTGAAGAATTTGTTGCTTTTAAGGGTGCTTATGAAATTGCTTCTTTGATTGGAAAGTATGATGCTACTCTTTACAAATCTGAAAATTTTGCCATACTTAAATATTGTTATGATAATTATGCTTCTAATGCCTATGTTAAACCATATATTGAGGACTCCTCCGCTGTCCAAGAAGAGACTAATATTTTGCAGGAGTCTATGGAAGAAGAAATTGATGAAACTGTGAGCTCATTGGATGAAAAAGATGATGAGGAGAGCGAAGAACAAAAGGAGGAAGAGGATTAGCTACCCGTGCCCACCTTCTAATGAGAGTAACTCTCCAACTCATACATTATTTAATGTCCCTTCGTTCTTACCGAAGGATGAATGCCATGATAATTGCTATGATCCCGTTGATTGTTTGAAATATCCCTTTTTGATGAACTTGATGCTTGCTATGTGGCCAAGATGCCAATATGAATTATGCTTATGGAGATGAACTTTGCTATAGTTCCTTATGTTAAACATGAAATTGTTGCTATTGCACCCACGCATGATAGTCCTATTATCTTTTTGAATTCTCTCGACTACACTATATCGGAGAAGTTTGCTGTCGGTGTCAAAACCGGTGGATCATGGGTAGGGGGTCCCGAACTGTGCGTCTAAGGCGGATGGTAACAGGAGGCAGGGGACACGATGTTTTACCCAGGTTCGGGCCCTCTTGATGGAGGTAAAACCCTATGTCCTGCTTGATTTTCTTGATAATATGAGTAGTACAAGAGTTGATCTACCACGAGATCAGAGAGGCTAAACCCTAGAAGCTAGCCTATGGTATGATTGTATGTTGTCCTACGGACTAAAACCCTCCGGTTTATATAGACACCGGAGGGGGCTAGGGTTACACAAGGTCGGTTACAAAGGGAGGAGATATACATATCCGTATTGCCTAGCTTGCCTTCCACGCCAAGTAGAGTCCCATCCGGACATGGGATCGTCTTCAATCTTGTATCTTCATAGTCCAACAGTCCGGCCAAAGGATATAGTCCGGCTGTCCGGAGACCCCCTAATCCAGGACTCCCTCAGTAGCCCCCGAACCAGGCTTCAATGACATCAAGTCTGACACACAGTATTGTCTTCGACATTGCAAGGCGGGTTCTTCTCCAAATTTCGAATGTTTGTTAAGTAGTGTTGGCCCCATAAATGTTGGACCTCTTGGCTTCTGCGCCCAATAAGGGCTATCTTCCACGCGTCGAATGAATACGAGGAGCCAGGGATTTTACATTTGCCCCCTAGCCAGATAAATAAATTGTCTATTAAAGGGATGGGGATTCTTAGATCCAATCCATCATCCTCCCCCAGCGAGAATCCATCGGAGCGCGCTTCGGAAAAATCCACTCAGCATGGCCGACACCGCAGCTCCTCCTCTCGCCCCCGTAGCCCTAAGCCCGGTGATTGGGAGAGGTGTTCTGTCCCACACAGTCGATTAGTCGAACTGCAGACTAAGGGATTTCTCCCTCCAGCGTATATGGTTCCCGTCCGAGCCGGGCTCGCCACCTACAATGGCGGGGAGCAAGCGGAGAGCTTCCCCAGCCCCTCTACGGGGGAGCGGGTATGCCTTGTTCCTTACTTATTAAGGGGACTCGATTTCCAATTCATCCGTTCCTCCGCGGGCTCCTGGAGTTTTACGGCCTCCAACTGCATAATTTCAACCCCTGCTTCCATATTACACATCGCCGGCTATGTTGCCCTCTGCGAGTTATTCCTGGCTGCGAGGCTCATTTCGAGCTGTGGAAAAGGTTATTTTGCCTCGTCCCCCGACACAGAAGGGGTCACTTTATCAAGTGGGCGGAGCCGAAATATGGCGCATCGCCGAAACCGGATACCTGTCCGGTACTCCGAAGAAGACGTCCGAAGACTGGCCTTCGGAATGGTTTTATATGGAGGACGTCCCCCTTCCGGACCCTGTTCGGCGGGGTCTTCCTGAGTTCAACAATGCTCCTCTGAAGAAACGCCGAAGCTGGCCCACGGAGCCCCCAGGAGGAAGACAACGGAGAAGTCCTTTACCTGATGA
>NC_053026.1:333765294-333776499 GCF_003073215.2 Triticum urartu
TATGCTAGAACAAGCATCTCGGCTAATCGGATATATGTTTTGATGGAGTGATCAAAGCTTTTAGGTTTATACAATGTTTGCTAGAAACTTGTATTTACAAGAAAGTGAGTGGGAGCACTACAACATTTCTGATAAGTATATGTGGATGACATATTGTTGATCCAAAATGATGTAGAATTTCTGGAAAGCATAAACGGTTGTTTGAAGAGTGATTTTCAAAGGAAGACCTGGATAAAGCTGCTTACACATTGGGCATCAAGATCTATAGAGATAGATCAAGATGCCTGATGGTACTTTCAAAGAACGCACATCTTGACATGTTTTTGAAGGAGTTCAAAATAGATCAGTCAAAGGAGGGGTTCTTACCTGAGTTGTAAGGTGTGAAGTTGAGTAAGACTCAAAGCTTGACCACGGCAGAAGAAAGAGAAAGGACGAAGGTCGTCCCCTATGCTTTTGTCATAGGCTCTATACGGTATGCCATGCTGAAGTACCGCACCTGATGTGTGCCTTGCCACATGTCTGGCAAGAGGGTACAAAGGTGATCTAGGAGTAGATCACCAGATAGCGGTCAAAATTATCCTTAGAGGAATAAGGAAATGTTTCTCGGTTATGGAGGTGATAAAGAGTTCGACGTAAAGAGTTACGTCGATGCAAGCTTAACACCTATCCGGATAGCTCTGAGTAGAGATACCGGATACGTATAATGGAGCAACAATTTGGAATAGCTCCAAGTGGAACGTGGTAGCAGCATCTACGATATGACATAAAGTTTTGTGAAATACATAGGGATCTGAATATGGCAAGACCCGTTGACTACAACCTCTCTCACAAGCATAACATGATCAAACCCAGAACTCTTTGAGTGTTAATTCACATAGTGATGTGAACTAGATCATTGAGTCTAGTAGACTCTTGGATGTTGGTCACATGGCGATGTGACCTGTGAGTGTTAATCACATGGCGATGTGAACTAGATTATTGACTCTAGTGCAAGTGGGAGACTGTTGGAAATATGCCCTAGAGGCAATAATAAATTGGTTATTATTATATTTCCTTGTTCATGATAATCGTTTATTATCCATGCTAGAATTGTATTGATAGGAAACTCAGATACATGTGTGGATACATAGACAACACCATGTCCTAGTAAGCCTCTAGTTGACTAGCTCGTTGATCAATAGATGGTTACGGTTTCCTGACCATGGACATTGGATGTCGTTGATAACGGGATCACATCATTAGGAGAATGATGTGATGGACAAGACCCAATCCTAAGCCTAGCACAAGATCATGTAGTTCGTTTGCTAAAGCTTTTCTAATGTCAAGTATCATTTCCTTAGACCATGAGATTGTGCAACTCCCGGATACTATAGGAGTGCTTTGGGTGTGCCAAACGTCACAACGTAACTGGGTGGCTATAAAGGTACACTACAGGTATCTCCGAAAGTGTCTGTTGGGTTGGCACGAATCGAGACTGGGATTTGTCACTCCGTGTAACGGAGAGGTATCTCTGGGCCCACTCGGTAGGACATCATCATAATGTGCACAATGTGATCAAGGAGTTGATCACGGGATGATGTGTTACGGAATGAGTAAGAGACTTGCCAGTAACGAGATTGAACAAGGTATCGGGATACCGACGATCGAATCTCGGGCAAGTATCGTACCGCTGGACAAAGGGAATTGTATACGAGATTGATTAAGTCCTTGACATCGTGGTTCATCCGATGAGATCATCGTGGAACATGTGGGAGACAACATGGGTATCCAGATCCCTGCTGTTGGTTATTGACCGGAGAGTGTGTCGCGGCATGTCCGCATGTCTCCCGAAACCCGTAGGGTCTACACACTTTAAGGTTCAATGACGCTAGGGTTATAGGAATAGGATATATGTGCGTTACCGAAATGTTTGTCGGAGTCCCGATGAGATCCCGGACGTCACGGGAGTTCCGGAATGGTCCGGAGGTAAAGATTTATATGTGGGAGTCCTGTTTTGGTCGCGGAAAAGTTCGGGGTTTTATCGGTAATGTACCGGGACCACCGGGAGGGTGTGGTCCACCAAGTGGGGCCACCAGCCCCGGAGGGCTGCATGGGCCAAGTGTGGGAGGGGACCAGCCCCTGGTTTGCTAGTGCGCCCCCCACCAAGGCCCAAGGCACAAGGGAGAGTGGAAGGGGGCAAACCCTAGGCTCAGATGGGCCTAAGGCCCACCTAGTGGTGCGCCCCTCTCTCTCCCCCTTGGCCGCCCCTAGATGGGATCTAGGGCTGGCCGCCACCCCTAGGGGTGGAAACCTAGGTGGGGGCGCAGCCCCTCCCCTCCCCCTATAATATATTGAGGTTTTGGGCTGCCAGGACACGATTCAATCTCCTTCTTGGCGCAGCCCTACCCCTCTCCCTCCTCGTCTCTTGCGAGTGCTTGGCGAAGCCCTGCTGGAGTACCACGCTCCTCCACCACCACCACGCCGTCGTGCTACTGCTGGATGGAGTCTTCCCCAACCTCTCCTTCTCCCCTTGCTGGATCAAGGCGTAGGAGACGTCACCGGGCTGTACGTGTGTTGAACACGGAGGTGCCGTCCGTTCGGCACTAGGATCATCGGTGATTTGGATCACGACGAGTACGACTCCATCAACCCCGTTCACTTGAACGCTTCCGCTTAGCGATCTACAAGGGTATGTAGATGCACTCTCCTTCCCTTCGTTGCTAGATTACTCCATAGATTGATCTTGGTGATGCGTAGAAAATTTTGAATTTCTGCTACGTTCCCCAACACCTTTTGCTTCATGCCTGGCTTGGTGGCAGCTAGCAGTGCTATATTCCTTCTTAACCACTTTCTTCTTGGAAGTGGCCTCATCCTCAACTGCCACATAGTCTTCATCCTCAGACTCTGAAGTTTTCTTCTTCCTTGTTCTGGTGGCAGCTTTGGGCAAGTTGCTGGGAGTGCTCCTGCTTACCATCATCTGAACTGCTAGAGGGACTAGTGCCCTCACTCAGGTGAACCTGCTCCTCTGACCTGTTCTGGTCTCACTCTGATCAGACATATTGCAAACACTGACAGCAGACCCTGTGAATAGATATAGATGAGATAGAGTGGATGAGCATCACAAAATGCAGAGGTTTTTGCAAAAGAATGAGTCAAAAACTTAGTTTTAGTTTTCCACAGAAAGCATTTCGGATCAACCGATTTGTAAACTCGGTGATACCGAAGTAGCTGTTGGAACCTAAACTAGTGAACTCGGTCAGACCGAGTCACAGTTCGGTGGCACCGAGACTGCTAGGGTTTCACAAAGTCCTGAACTCGGTCACACCGATTTGCAATTCTCAGTCAGACCGAAAATTGCATGTGCAATGGCCTGAGCCGAATTGGTGGTACCGAGTTCCACAACTCGGATGGTCCGAGATGGTTTCGGCGGAAACCTAACCCTAAATTTTCAATTCAACTCTAATCTACGGAGTGTTTTGACTGGATAGAAGCATTTCAATCATGGTAAGAATCATAATGAACACAATGTGCGAGGAATCGGACGGGGATAGCACTGTGATCGAGTCCGTACCCTAGTTCAGCGATGAACTCACTATGGTGGCAACGGCGGGGAAGAATTCCATTGACGGCGGCGGAGACCAGCGACAGGAGGCGGCTGGCGACGAGGAGGACGATCCGGAGACCCAGGAGGCAGAGCGAGCTATGCGCGGGCGAAGGGGTTTCGGAGAAATTTCCAAAATTTTGCCCGTGAGTATATATAGCCCGACCCTGTCGGTGTGACCGAGTGGAAGAACTCGGTGGCACCGAGATTCATAACTGCAAGTAGTTACTGAAACTCGGTGTGACCGAAAGGTTCAAATCGGTTGCACCGAGATTGAAAACCTAGATCGACTTAGTGATCTCGGTATGACCGAAATGGAGGAATCGGTCAGACTGAAAAGCACAAAGAAGTTTTGGGAAGTTTAAGTCTATGACGAATCGGGGACTCCGAGTGCTCCTCACACAGAGTGGTTCGAATCTGACTTGATCAAACTTTTTTGATGTAGCATGAATAGAGTTTGAGACGAGAAAAGCATAGATAGCTAGAGAGGGTTCTTAGGCATTCTTGTCCATCCACTTGGCAAAATAAAAGAAAACCAATCAATCAAAACAACAAGTGGATGTCCTCGAATGAGTAAAATATGCAATCAACATGCTCACACAATAAAATGGCAATTGAAATATGTGGCAAAGCATGCACAACCAATTCTAGCATCTATCAAACAATTGGCGATGACTAGGTCATCTATATATGAGTATATTGATTAGGAGTCAAATGAGAACATTTGATCATAGGTCATACTCATCGTTTAAGCACAAGTGGGGTTACCACTTTTACATAAAGCATTGTTGTGTTCACACCATTAGAGTTGCTTTAGCTCAATTCTTAGAGTAAAGCTCCCCCTAGATGTGAGATCCCCCCTAAGAGGGATGAACTAACCTTGGGTTTTGTCGATGATGACTTCATGTAGATGTTGAAGATGTGGATGCTCAATGTTGATGTAGATCATTTGAGTTATCCATTGGAGTGAGTTGCACTTTCAATACCTACACGGGTTAGTCCCACAAGGAACAAACAGGATATCCATAGACATAAGTGATGCACACACAAGATGATGTCTATGAAAGCTTTTAGGTTACCTTGTCCCTTGTCTTACCAACAAGAGGGTTTGTGACTCCTTGAACTAGTGCAAGATGTGGAAGTTGATTGCACTTGTTCTTGCCAAGATGGTAGAGTGAAGTATGTTGGCGGAGTCACCCTCAAGAACTCTCTAGTTCTTCTTCGGGATCCACACCATCTTGATGGGAATCCTCGGTGTTGTAGTTGTACTTGATGAAGTGGAACTTGAAGTAGTCTTGGGAACCCACTTGACCAAGGCCTTAGGAGCTTCTTCAAATGCATCAATTTCCTCTTGAAGCTTGTCCTTGCCTTTTTGCTTGTGGTCTTGTGGTGGAAGATCATCTTGAGCTTGTGTCCCTTTGAAAGAAGTAGGATCATACTTCTCTTGGTGAGGAACAAACTTCGTCTTGGGGTATTGATCTTCTTCCCACTCAACTCCATTTGCATTGAACTTTCGTTCAGAACCAACGCCTTGATTCTTCCGGTGCCTTCCTTGCTTGCGTACAATTTCCTCGAATTGCTTACTTCCGGCAAGGCTCTTGTAAACACCTTTCTCTATAATTCCCTTCAATAAGCTATTTTCTTGCTCAAGTGTAACTTAGCTAAGAGAATCATTAGTGGAATCAAGAGAACTACTAGAAGCAACAATATTGGATTTAGCATGATTATTGTTACTACTAGAGGAAGAATCTTTCTTGTTCTTGTTACTAAAATTGACTTGAGGCATGTAAATGGATAAGAGTAAACACTTGGCAATGTAAGAAGAACTTTTCTTGCGAAGATCATCATTGATTGCTTTTAAGAACTAATGCTCTTTCTCATGGTTGAGCTTTTCAAAGCGTAATTTCTCATGAGTCCTTAAAAGTTCTCTATGATCTCCTAAGATAGTTTCATGAGCTAACTTAAGAGTGTTTAGTTCTTTAGTTAGAGCCTCAATCTTTACCTTATCATTGTCATTCGTTTTATCTAGATTAGCATCATTAATTGACTTTTCATCACAGTATTCATCACTAGAGTTGTCAACAAGTAAATCATTATCACCTAACAAGTCATCTTCATCACTGTTGAAATCAACATACTCGGGGTGTGATACCTTTGGGCCTTTATCCATGAAGCATGTTCCAACTCCTTCATTTGGTGAGTCAAATATATCGTAGGAGTTGGTTGTCACAAGTGCTAGACCGGCAACACCTTCATCTTGAGTATATTCGGAGTCGGAGTGATAGCTTCTCTCGGAGTGGTTGTCGGAGTCGGAGCCGGATACCCATTCACCAACATGAGCTTGATGTCTTCATTTTGTGTAGCTCCTTGATGACTTGTCCTTTCTTTCCGAATCCTTTCTTCTCCGTGAGGGTCTTCGTTCATAACGATCATCTCTACTCCTTCTTTCTCTAGATGGTGATTCTTCTCTTCTACTTCTTCTCTTGGGAGAATCTTCTCTTCTCTTGTAGGGAGCGTACACTCATTGGAATAGTGTCCGGGCCTTCCACAATTGTAGCAGTTTCGCTCTCGACTAGAAGATCTTTTGTCATTGTAGGACCTTGACTTGGAGCTTCTCTCTTTGCTTCTACTCTTGTAGAACTTTTTGAAGTTCTTCACCATTAAGCTCAATTCTTCATTGAAGGTTTGTTTCTCACTCGATGATGTGGGGGCTTCACATGAGGCTTTGTAAGCACCACTTGATTTGTTGTGAAGTTCCTCTTTATCCTTGAGTGACATCTCATGAGCAACAATTCTTCCGACGACTTCCGTTGGCTTGAGATCTTTGTAATTGGGCATCATTTGGATCAATGTGCACACGATATCATATTTTCCATCCAAGGCTCTTAGGATCTTCTTGATGATGAATCTATCGGTCATCTCTTCACTCTCTAAGCCGGCAATCTCATTTGTGATAAGAGCAAGCCTAGAGTACATTTCAGCAACACCTTCACCATCCTTCATTTTGAACTTGTCAAGTTGACTGTGAAGCACATCCAATTTGGATTCCTTGACGGAGTCTGTACCTTCGTGCATATTAATCAAAGTATCCCAAATTCCCTTTGCATTCTCAAGACGGCTGATTTTGTTGAATTCTTCGAGGCATAATCCGTTGAAGAGGATATCACAAGCTTGAGCAGTTGTATTGCAAGCATCTTCAACTCTTCCGCGGTAGCTTCACGGTTCGGTTCTTTCCCATCAAAGAATCACCTTGCAAGCCAATACACACAATAGCCCAAACGGCGGGGTTATGTCCAAGAATATGCATTTTCATCTTATGCTTCCAACTAGCAAAATTAGTACCATCAAAGTAAGGACCTCTATGGTGATAATTTCCCTCGCTAGACGCCATACTCTCCTAGGTTGTGAAACCAAGGCTATGACCACCAAAAGCTATGGAAATCAAAGCAAATGGAGACCAAAGCTCTGATACCACTTGTAGGATCGAAAGTATGTCTAGAGGGGGGTGATTAGACTACTTGACCAAATAAAAATCTAGCCTTTTCCCAATTTTAGTTCTTGGCAGATTTTAGCTATCTTAGCACAAGTCAAGCAATCTCCACACAATTCAAGCAAGCATGCAAAAGAGTATATGAGCAGCGGAAAGTAAAGCATGCAACTTGCAAGAATGTAAAGGGAAGGGTTTGGAGGATTCAAACGCAATTGGAGACATGGATGTTTTTGTCGTGGTTCCGATAGGTGGTGCTATCGTACATCCATGTTGATGGAGACTTCAACCCACGGAGGGTAACGTTGCGCGAGTCCACGGAGGGCTCCACCCATGAAGGGTCCACGAAGAAGCAACCTTGTCTATTCCATCACGGCCGTCGCCCACGAAGGACTTGCCTCACTAGCGGTAGATCTTCACGAAGTAGGCGATCTCCTTGCCCTTACAAACTCCTTGGTTCAACTCCACAATCTTGTCGGAGGCTCCCAAGTGACACCTAGCCAATCTAGGAGACACCACTCTCCAAGAAGTAACAAATGGTGTGTTGATGATGAACTCCTTGCTCTTGTGCTTCAAATGATAGTCTCCCCAACACTCAACTCTCTCTCATAGGATTTGGATTTGGTGGAAAGAAGATTTGAGTGGAAAGCAACTTGGGGAAGGCTAGAGATCAAGATTCATATGGTTGGAATGGAATATCTTGACCTCAACACAAGTGTAGGTGGTTCTCTCTCAGAAAATGTGTATTGGAAGTGTAGGTATGTTCTGATGGCTCTCTCCACGAATGAAGAGTGGGTGGAGGGGTATATATAGCCTCCACACAAAATCTAACCGTTACACACAATTTGCCAAACTCGGTGGGACCGAATGGTTAAACTCGGTCGGACCGATTCAGCAAACCTAGTGACCGTTAGGATTTTCGGTGGGACTGAGATGCAACTCGGTAGGACCGATATGGTTAGGGTTAGGGCATAACGTAATCTTCGGTGTGACCGATTACACAAACTCGGTGGGACCGATTTTGGTAATAAGCTAACCAGAGAGTTGGTCAGGTAAACTCGGTGGGACCGATTCGCTCATCTCGGTGAGACCGAAATGTTACAAAAGGGAAACAGAGAGTTTACATTGCAATCTCGGTGGGACCGATCGCTCATCTCGGTAAGACCGAAATGTTACGAAGGGAAACAGAGAGATTACAATCCCATCTCGGTGAGACCGAGATCCCTATCGGTGAGACCGATTTGCCTAGGGTTTGTGGCAGTGGCTATGACATTTGAAACTCGGTGGCGCCGATAGAAAGAATCGGTGGGGCCGAGTTTGACTTTTGGTTTAGGTCATATGTGGATGTGGGAAGGTAGTTGAGGATTTTGGAGCATATCACTAAGCATTTTGAGCAAGCAAGCCATTAAGCAACACCTCATCCCTCCTTGATAGTATTGGCTTTTCCTATAGACTCAATGTGATCTTGGATCACTAAAATATAAAATGTAGAGTCTTGAGCTTCAAGCTTGAGCCAAACTTTTTGTCCTTAGAATTTTGAGGGATCCACTTTCCTCATCCATGCCATGCCATTCATTGAGCTTTTCCTGAAATATTAATCTTGGAATAATGTTAGCTCAATGAGCTATATGTTGTTAGGAATTACCAAAACCACCCAGGGATAGTTGCACTTTCACCGGACTATATCCTTTGGCCGGACTGTTGGGCTATGAAGAACAAGATTGAAGACTTCGTCCCGTGTCCGGGTGGTACTCTCCTTTGCGTGGAAGGCAAGCTTGGCACTTCAGATATGTAGATCTCCTCCCTTGTAACCAACTCTGTGTAACCCTAGCCCCCTCCGGTGTCTATATAAACCGGAGGGTTTAGTCCGTAGGACAACAACAATCATAATCATAAGCTAGCTTCTAGGGTTTAGCCTCTATGATCTCGTGGTAGATCAACTCTTGTAATACTCATATCATCAAGATCAATCAAGCAGGAAGTAGGGTATTACCTCCAACGAGAGGTCCCGAACCTGGGTAAACATTGTGTCCCCCGCCTCTTGTTACCATCCGCCTTCGATGCACAGTTCGGGACCCCTACCCAAGATCCATCGGTTTTGAAACCGACACTACCTACAAACACCAAAAACTAGTTGCAATTCCTGGACAGAGATCATGTTGATTAATAAGTCGAGAGGGGTCGAGTTATCGGAACCCAATGTGTGGTAGTAACTGTTCATGGATCACAAACACAGAATTCAGTTCCTGAGAACGGCTTCAATGAGACAACCCACCATGTACTCCTACATTGCCTCTCACCAATACCTTTACCAAATCATGTTCACGCACTTAGCTCACAACAGTAGGACATGTTCACACACCTCTAATTCATCCCCGATGAATCAGACCTGACTCAACTCTAGGCAATAGCAGGCATGACAAACAAGCATGAATGAGTAGGCACATCAGGGCTCAAACAACTCCTACTCATGCTAGTGGGTTTCATCTATTTACTGTGGCAATGACAGGTCATGCAGAGGAACGGGGTTCAGCTACCGCAACATGTAACAGTTGAAACAGTGTTGTCCTAATGCAGTAAAAGCAAGTAGGAGCGAGAGAGTGGGATTGTATCAGAATGAACAAGGGGGTTTTGTTTGCCTGACACTTTTGAAGATAGTATAGCTCTTCATCAGTGTCATCGATCACGTCGTCGGAAACATCATCTACTCAGAGGAAACAACCACGGGCAAACACAAAAGGAACCATAATCAATGCAATTCACATTCATATGAATGATATGTCATATTAAAGTATTGAATTGACCTAGTGCAACAGTTAGTCATACTCATTGAAGTGGAATTCAAACCTATAGCAAATTCCAACTCCAAAACTTATTACCATTTATTCCATAATCATGAATTTTCCTATTCAGTGAGTTTAACTTGTTCAAACATGCATGTAAATGTAATATTCAGATTCTTTGGATCTTTCTGATCATATTTCATATATAAATTATTTGATTTGGAGATACGGTTGATTTTCTATGAATTTTAGAAGTTTTGGATATTTTCTGAAATAAATAAATCATTTCTAATTTATTTAAAATCCCAGAAAGCATTTACTGGTCAACATGACGTCAGGCTGAGGTCAACAGGTCAACGGGGCACGGTCCAGGTCAAACCTGATGGGTGGGGTCCACTGGTCAGTGTCACATAGCTGGCCAGTGTCACAGACAAGTGGGCCTAGTCAACAGCCACGTCAGCATGGTCAACTCTGGCATGTGGGTACTGCTGGGTTTTAAACTAATCTAAACAAAAACAAAATTGGGTTTAATTAGGACGTGGGCCCATGTGTCAGTGAGCATGTGGGTTAGTTAATGGCCTCATTAGCCGCTAATGACGACGCCACGTCGGCATGGCTGGGGTTAGGCCGTCGGCGACCTTCCGGCACGACAGAGTCCACTCGGGACGGTGCTACAGGGGGCGGCTGGGCGAGCGAAGAGCGCCGGGAGGAGGCCCTCACTCGCGCGCATCCAACGGTGGCCATGGGGATGCCGGGGACGGCGTGTAGCTGCGGCGGTGGCGAGCATATGCGGCGGCGGAGCTTCCGCGTCCGTGCAACTACGACCTAGAGGACGCGGAGAGGCCGGGGAAGAGGGGGAGTCGAAGCGGGTGCTCACAGGGAGGCGGCAGGGTAGCTCAAGGGCTCGGGGACGCTCCAGTTGCCGCAGATCGACGGCGATGGTCGGCGTTGCCGATGCTTGAAGACGAGGAAGATGCCAGTGATGCAGGGCATCCGGCGATGCTTGGCTTGGTGAGGAGGTCGAGGATGGAGCGGCGGAGCTCGTGGTCAGCTCAAAAGGTCAAGGGGGAGGCAGTGGATGCGGTGGTGGCGAGTTGCGGCGCGGCCATGGCGGCCTCGGCCATGAGGTGGGGATCGAGGGAGAGAGGGGAAAAATGAGCAAAGGAAGAGGGAGAAAGTCCAGGGCGTCCAGGCGTTTCCACGATGCAAGGCGAGGACGCAGGAGGTGTTGACAACACGATGCAGGAGGTGGCCGCTCGGCGCGTGCGCTCGCTGTCCTGCCTCTGCCTACTGGCAGAGGTAGGGGACGACTGGCGGCGGCCAACTAGGCTGGGCCGACCAGGTAAGCAGGCCCA
>NC_053026.1:333777499-333808133 GCF_003073215.2 Triticum urartu
ACAGAGAGAGATTCATTCAAAACAATTTTGGGAGATGTGTCCTTCTTCTCCACATGAATAGCAAGACTTAGTGAAGGGTTTACTCGGGTCTTCTTTAGGTGTGTCCTTCATCTCTTCCTTCATCATGGGTTCTTCTAAAATTTCCATAAGGGCTCCTTTCATTACTTCTTTCTTCTGCTGGATGGTTCGTTGTACCATGGGGTAAATGTGACACTGAGCAGGATAGTGGGTAGTCCCTTCACACAAGAAACAAGTAATCTGCCTAATTGGGCATTCTTCAAATGGGTGACTTCCTTCACAATTAGGGCATTCATCCTTGTGTTCTTTATGGGTGTGTCCTATTTCTCCACAAATCTTGCATGCACAATGCTTCTTCATATCATTTTCGTAGGGCTTCAACTTCTGGGACACAAACCAAGACTTTGGCAAAGTCAACTTAAATTCTTTCCAAGTGGTTACTCTTTGCCATCCATTGATGGTTTGGTACATCCTCCATCAAGTAGCAGCACCTCTTTCAAAGCACTGAAGAGCATGCTGGGTCACATCCTTTCCGACTATAGGGTTATTCTTCATGTGATCCTCCATGTTCTAAATCCATCGGTCCGTCTCCAATTGACTTATCGGTCCAGAAAATATAAGCTCATCTTCATTCATCCTCTATTGGGTCCATGGGTTTGGGGTGAGATAAGGGAGATAGAGAGGGATACACACAATGCAAACAACAGTTTTGAAAAGACAGATTTTATTTGTGGCCGTCAAGAAAAACATCAAACAAATGACAGCTCACAAACTTCGCATCTAACGTAGGTATATAACAGGGGTTTGGTCTTCTAAAGGTCAATAAATCTTCAACTCTCCAAACTCTTCAAGCCTTGTTCATGCCTCCAATGGCTTCTTCCGATCATGCTTGTGTTTCTCCAGTTCTTTTGCCAGATCAACTCTGTTGACGCAAAGACTCTCGTGACGTCCTTTAATATTCTGGAGTTGCGTTCCAAACTTCTGGTTTCAACATCCTTCACATGAACCATGGTCATACTGTCCTTCAGTTCCTGACAAATCTCCGGTATCTCAAGGTTGTAGCTCCTCTAGCTTGGCTACTTTCAGCTTTTGGTTCCTGAGTTCTTCACGAAATGCTTCCTTGTCTAATACGGCTTCATGGAGTTCCACCTTAAACTTCTTGATGTACTACTCTAGATCCTAGTGATACACCGGCTAAGGTTAAAACTTCATCTTACTAATAGGTGCTCCATCAGCCTTCTTCCATCAAATCCATTCTGAAGAAATGCATCCTTAACTCAGCACGGTGACAATAGCATCAGCGGGCGATGACATCACGGATAACCGTGTTTTTGCTCTTGTCATTCCCATGAGCTATCATTCCATAGTTGATATCTCCTGCCTTAGGGTTTTCTTTGACAAAACTTCGAGTTCTCATGCTCCTTGTTTCAGTCTTTCTCCGATACACCTTGATCTCGGGTATTGACAACTTCCATAGTCTGCCAAGTTCCATAAGGGTAGCCTTCCTAGGTCATACAAATCTGGGAATTCTTCAGAGCCTTCAAATTCTACTTGTCTTCGGTCTTCAACCGTTGTAGTTTCCATTATTCAGATGCACGGAAAATACTCTTCATTCCGAAGTGGTCTTAGTTGTCCGATATCTTGTACTTCTTGGAGTGGTCTCATCAGTCGAATCTTCGTGTGGTCAAAAGGGGAAAGGGGTATGGTCTCACTAAAGGGAATTTTTGAATAAGCTCAGAAGAGAAGAGAGGTAAAAGATCTTTTTGAAAGGGAAAGTTGTAGAGAAAAATCTTTGCTATGGGCTTGCCAGTTTTTAGGGTCACATCCTACAGTCAACATGTGCTCTGATACCATCTTGTAGCGACCCGACCCAAATGGATCAAGTCTCTGTGCTTAAGTGCCATCCCTGGATCGGTATGCTGACACACACAGTACTCGAGGATTTATAACAGAGGTAAATCACATGTAAAAGTAACGCAAATACTATTACCTCAATCCAAATAGCGGAAGTAACAAGGTTGTGGATTCCCATCAACACCAACGGCAAAGTTGAGTGTAGAAATCGTAACCCTAACGTATCACTTACTCGTCGTAAGAAATCCTGCAACATGAGACGTTGCAGCCACAAAGGGTCAGTACATTGAATGTACTGGCAAATTCACACTGTAGAGCAATGATGAATAATGGCTATCACTACATGCATATATGGCTGGTGGGAAAGCTCTACAGTTATAAGGTTTTTGTGAAAAGCCAATTTTTCCCTACTACAAAGGAATAAATTTTATTTAACTATCATGGTGGTTGTTGAACATGAAGTAACAAGGTTGTGGATTCCCATCAACACCAACGGCAAAGTTGAGTGTAGAAATCGTAACCCTAACGTATCACTTACTCGTCGTAAGAAATCCTGCAACATGAGACGTTGCAGCCACAAAGGGTCAGTACATTGAATGTACTGGCAAATTCACACTGTAGAGCAATGATGAATAATGGCTATCACTACATGCATATATGGCTGGTGGGAAAGCTCTACAGTTATAAGGTTTTTGTGAAAAGCCAATTTTTCCCTACTACAAAGGAATAAATTTTATTTAACTATCATGGTGGTTGTTGAACATTGAGAATGGTTGACAGCATCCTCAATCCCAATTAAGCATCATCATTAAACAAAACCCAACAAAATTAAATTTTAGAGTAACATGTTGAGATTCACATGATAATCCAGGTACTAGATACTCAAGGTGTCCATAACCGGGGACACGGCTAATCATGATTAGTTTATACACTCTGCAGAGGTTTGCATACTTTTCCCCACAAGACTCGATCGCCTCCGTTTGGTTTCTCGCACTACATGGTGTTTGAGAAGATGGATGACCGAGACATAGTCTTTCAAAAGCGCTAGCACCTTACGATGGATAGACCGTTACACCTTCTTTCCCCTACATCTGCTAGTCTACCCTGTAAGAGTTCGCACGACTTAATCAACTATGCTAGAGCCCATAATAGCTTGTGGCTGCACACGGAAGTTTCTAGTATGAAAAATCTCATGATCCCTTTGAGCCTGGGTGGCGGTCCATAAAAAAACAGGCAATCCTGGTCTACCCAGGTGCCTAGACAGGCAATCCTGGAATACCCAGGTACCTCAATCCACCCAGATGTGTGTTTAAGTTGCCACCTTAAGTAAACCATTAATTAACAATCTCACATCTGTCATGAATACTCTCAAAACCCAATCCACGTCTACGAGCATAGCATGGCACTATAATCATAACGTAATAGTAATTCCCAAGGTTTGAATGCAGGGCAATAGGTTCCTACCTCATCAACTACTTCCCAATACCCACAATTTAATTAGATCCTAATCATGCAATGTTGGAGGTTTGATCTAATGCAATAAAAACTGGGTATGAAAAAGGTATGATCAAAGTGTGAACTTGCCTGCAATGTTGACGAAGATGATTCACACTCAAAAATCTTGATAGGTCTACTCGTCACACTCCGGTCAATCTATCGTAATCAAGCAATAGTAACCACACATAAGCAATCACTCAAAAGACCAGAAAGATCAAAGAAGTCGATTCGGAAAACATCAAAACCAAGCAAATAGCTCTTGCAACATAAAAGAATTTCTAACAGTACCAAAATTATGTGAATTTGGCCTTATTAGAAAGTTTAGGTCAAGAGCTTTAATCTGCAAAAAGAATCAACTCAAACGGAGTTACGGATAAAAAGATATGATCAAAAGAAGTTTGAATATGAATCTGAACAAAATTTGAAATTTGAAAATTTCAAAAAGTTGATGTGATAGATTCACTGGATAGGTGAAAACAAGACGAAACTATAGACGCTGGTTTCATCTAATTTGGATAAACGAGTGAAAAGTTATGGCTATTTGAAAAATCAGGGCCAAGCTATTTTACGAAAAAAAATAGCTACGGTTAAGGTCTAACGTATAAATACGTAGAATAATTGATAATCTAATTATTTTATCGTATTAGTCTAAAAATAATAAACTACGGAACTATATGAAGGAAAAAAATAAAGAAAGATACTTTTATAAGGCAGAGAAAAAAAAACTTTGGAGAGAGGAGACAACTTCCAGAAGTCGCGCCGGAGAGGAGAAAAATATTTTTTTTAAATGGATCTAGTCAAACCAAAATATTAATTTAACCCGAATCGGATGATTTTTGGACGCTCTATGGGTCTATACCGGAGAGGCTTAGGGGTCAAAGGCTAGGCAATGTGGGACTAAACATAGACGAAAATATACGAAAGAGGGAAGAAAAGAGGCAAATGGGCATAAAGTCCTTCGGCCGGCCGCGCGCACGCTGCGGTGCAGTTTTTTTTACAAAATTCGGCCTAAGAGAAAAAAGAAAAAAAAGAAAGGGCTGGCTGGGCCTGGCCTATTTAAGAGAGAAAAGAAACAATGGGGCGCCAGAAGCTACTATACTGCGCATGTAGGCGATAAATAAATATGGGCCGCACATACAATTTTTTTAAAATGGAAACAGAAGGGAAATCGAATAACAAAATAAAATAAAAATTTTATATAGGCATATTATATATCAAAATTTTCAGAAAAAGATTCTCTACGACATGAACATTTTTATAATGCCAAATAAAATCCACCCAAATTCAGATAATTCAAAGAGTGCTACTAGTCTATTAAAATCCCATAAAAATCATTTTAAAAATATCAAAATGATTTTAAATAAAATTTTCTCCAATTTTCTATTGTAGGGAATCATGTTACCCTATTTCCCATGTATTTTGTTTTTGGAGAAAAATAATTTGAATAAAACTCAAATAACTCTAAATTGAAAATAATTTCAAATGGATTTTAAATTTTGATCCTTTTAAACTCCCAACTCATATTTCATATAATTTGAAGAAGTCATTTTATCTCCTCTCATGAAAATTATTGAGTTGCTTGAAGTTTCTGAATTAAAAAATATTTCCAAATGAAATTCAAATCTTTGCAAAACCCTTTTCATTTATTTAAATGGAAGAAGTCATGTCATCTTCTCTCGAGGGTTTTGTATTTGAAAAGAATTTGAATTCACGGAGATCAAAATGCAAAAGGTGAAAGTTTGGGAAAGTCATTTTATTCCCTCTCATTTAACTTTCAAAAAGTTTCGAATTTCACTCAATCATTCACACAACAATCAAACAATCAATCAATCTATCTATTTATTATAACATTCCAAAATTTAGAATTTTGGGATGTTACAGCGCGCCCTATGATGGCTGGCGTCCTCCTCCCTCGATCCTTTATATACGTGGCCTGGGGGCACCCCATAGACACACATGTTGATCATTGATCCCTTAGCCATGTGCGGTGCCCCCCTCCACCATAATCCACCTCAGTCATATTGTCGTAGTGCTTAGGTAAAGCCCTGCGCCGGTAGCTTCATCATCACCGTCATCACGCCGTCGTGCTGACGAAGATCTCCCTCGACACTCAGCTGGATCAAGAGTTCGTGGGACGTCACCGAGCCGAACGTGTACAGATCGTGGAGGTGTCCTACTTTCGGTACTAGGATCGGTCGGATCGCGAAGACGTATGACTACATCAACCCCGTTGTCATAATGCTCCCTCTTACGGTCTACGAGGGTACGTGGATGACACTCTTCCCTTCTCGTTGCTATGCATCACCATGATAGATCTTGCGTGTGCGTAGGATTTTTTTTGAAATTACTGCGTTCCCCAACAGATATATACTGGGTATTCTATATGTGCATTTTGGTACACGAAAACTTGGTAAAAGTTTGCGAGGTTCGAATTTTCAATAAAGCTATATGCACTACATTTTGGAACGGAGGGAGGAGCATACGGCAGTTGCTAACACTCACGTGGAAGATTTGTGTGTAGGAGGAGTAGCTGCTTTGTTAAGTGACATGGCAAAACTGACACTGTCGGATGCCGATCTAACGGTTCTTACAGCGTTCATCAGGAAACAGCTTGTGGCGAACGTTTGTCGGATAATGATTCACAGACACATGCATTGAATTGATACGTGCTCCCTCTCTGTCACGCACACACATACCCTCACGAGTCACGACTCTCCCGAGTCCTCTCGCACCGACCGTCTATCTATAGGTAGACGTCACACACATATGTGCTCTTCACACCCTACCTTCGGAACTTCTAAAAAATAAAAGATGCCACGCACCTTTTATTTTAGCTCACACGTCACACACTTATACTGTTACTCTTGTGGCGAACGTTCTTTGGGCATATTATATTGTAATCTCACGAAGAGAAGCGGTGCACGCACACACTAGTTCTCTCACACCCACTCGCGGGTACATGTAGGAGCACATCTTTTTGAAGCTGGTACAACAAAATCACTCCACTATATATATAAGCAGGAGCCTTAGCGCTTGCTTTACTAGGGTTCCTCTCTTTCACTCTCTCATGCTCTCGAGATCTAAGCAAGACATAGGTGGCCACACTCTCTCTCTGCTCACGGCTGGTCACAAATCCGGCCGGACCACTGTCGGATCACGGGTTCCGGAAAAACCCTCGAGTTTCGAACACTGGGGTGCGTGTGAAGGTTTTCTCCCTATCGATCCACGCACTAGCTCGCTAAGATCTCGCGGATGAACCCCACGAACTTGCAACACAAAGACACAAGATTTATACTGGTTCGGGCCACCATTGTGGTGTAATACCCTACTCCAATGTGGTGGTGGTGGATTGCCTCTTGGGCTGATGATGAACAGGGCAAGGGGCAGAGATGAACAGTACAAGGGGAAGAACAGCCTCCTGAGGTTGAGGTGTTCTTGTGCTTGGTGCACTTATGTGTGGGAGGATCGGAATCAGATGCCTCCCTATGGTGGTGGCTAGTCCTACTTATATAGGCCCTGGTCCTCTCCCCAAATATTGAGCGGGAAGGGAGCCAACAACGGCCAATTTGAAAGGGGACAACTAGTACAACTTATCTTGACAAAAGTAGTCTTCGCCTGCAAAAGGCTCTGGTGGTGACACCGTCTTGGTCTCCATGGTGACCTCCGTCTTGCCGTCCTGCTGGTCTTGGTCTAGTTGCACCGATATGAAAACCTTTCCTTGATGCCTCGGTACTCCGCGCCTGTGCTTGCCCCCTTAGCACCAAAGAGGAAGCAAGGACACTGCGCGCGCTGGCGCCTGCCTGGTCTCGATCGTCATGGCTCACGTCATGAGGACCTCGCGAGGTTTGCCTTGCCTTGATCTCTCCGCCCCTCGTGAGCCTGCGTGGCGAGGCCGCTCCAGAGGAGGTCTTGCGTCGTCCGCCTCGCGAGGCTTGGCCCCTCGCGAGGGTCTTGAATACCTCGTCGATGAAGACGGGCCGTACAGACCTGCTAGCTCAGCCACGCCGTGGGCCGCAGGCAGGCAAGTCTAGGGACCCCCATTCCCAGAACACCGACATTAGCCGCAGGCAAGTTTGGGGACCCTAGTTCCCAGGACCCCGACATTAGCCCCCGGGCCCAAGGCGCGCTTGGGCTTGGCTTCGAGGCGAAGCCAAAGGTCAAGCGCGGAGCGCCGCGGGCCCCAAAAGCATGCGACCTCGGTTGACGCATGGCGGTTGATTGGACGTGTGCGTCTCTGCTTCCCCATGCTGCCTTGGAATCCGTGTGGCTGTGCGGCCCCCACAACCTACACAGTTATTCTCCCATCGCCCACGCCTTGCTTCCCCAGTCCCTATGCTTCCTCGAGACTCTGCTCCTCCTCTCCAATCTGACCTACACTCCGCCTGCTTCATCGCCATGGCGTCGAAACAAGCAGACAAGGTGAAGAAGCCTCTGTCTTCGCCAAGTGTGCCTCCAGCCGCCGAGCCTGCAGTCGGCCGATCCTTGGTGCTCAATGGCGAGGCCATGTACAAGGTGTGTCCCATGCTTGCCACCAGTTTCAACGAGTGGGGGAAGACGGTGGCTTGGCCCGCGTCTCGCGCTCGCATTGCTCGGGCGGCCACCGAGGTCCCAATCTTCATCGATGCCCTTTGGGCAGGCATGATTCCCCCTTTCTCTGCCTTCTTCAACGTGGTGCTTGAACATTACCAGATCCATATGCTGCATCTCGACCCCCAATCTGTGACTCTCCTTGCCGTCTTCGCCTTCGTGTGTGAAGCCATGGTGGGCATCGCTCCTTCTGTGGCCCTTCTCCGCCATTTCTTCTCATTGCATCTGACTGATCCCCGGCAAAGCTCGGGGTGCGTGAGCTTCCAGGTCGTGGCCGCGACAGCGGGCGCGGGGATCGACTTAGAGCTTCCTCCCTCCACGAGCAAGTTTTAGACACGGTGGGTATTTGTTGACGCCGGTGTGCTCAGCCCTCTGCTCCACGCCCCGTCAGCGCCTGCCGTTTTCCACTCTGGCTAGGGCCACGAGAGGCTCACGAGCCCCCGTCTTGTCCCCGTCTGGCTCAGGTGTAATGCCCCAGATACACCTTTCCATATTTGTAACTCCGACTCTTGCCTTTTCCGGAGATGCGATATGATTTTCCTCGTGGTTGGGTTTTGTCTTCGTTTTGCATTTTTTTCATGTCATGCTTTTCATATCATGTCATCATGTGCATCTCATTTGCATACATGTTCGTCTCATGCATCCGAGCATTTTCCTCGTTGTCCGTTTCGCGATCCGACACTCCTACGTCCTCCGGCATCCCCTTTTGTCTCTTTTCGTGAGTGGGTGTTAAACTCTCTCGGAATGGACCGAGATTTTCCAAGTGGCCTTGGTACACCACTGGTAGACCGCCTGTCAAGTTTCGTGCCATTTGGAGTCCGTTTGATACTCCAACGGTTAACCGGGGAACCGTAAAGGCCTCGTGTGTGTTGCAGCACAACACCCCTCAAAAGTGGCCCAATAAACCATCCAAACCCCCTCCATCCTCTCGGCCATTCGATCATTGATCGCGTGGTCGAAAACTACACCTCATTTGGACACTCCACCTCCTTCTAGATATAAATATGTTCTCCCCTCCATTTTTCCAGGTCCAAACCCTACCCTAACCTTCCCCGCCGCCACCGGAAGTCCTACGGCCGTACATGTCCCCGCCGCCTCCCACAGCGAATCCCGTCGCGCCACATGCCCGCCGCCAGCCGCCTCCGCCGGCGGCCCGGCGAGCCCGCAGCGGGCCCGCCCGGCCCGAGCCACAGCGCTCCTCCTCCCGACCGTCTCCACCGCCGCAGCATCGCCTCCGCCGCCGCTCCCCGCCGCCTGGCCGCCCGCTCTGCCCCACCCGCGCTGCCTCGCCGCTGACCTCGCCGTCCGTCGCCGTCCGGCACCTCCTCATCGCCGGGCACCTCGGGCCGACCGGATCCGGCGCTCTGAGCCTCCCCGGCCACCTCCTTCTTCCACTCCGGCAACCCCGCCATCTCCGGCCATCCTCCGGCGAGATCCGCCCGGGTGGATCAGATCCACCACATTGCCGAACCAAACACGTCGTCCCCGCGCCCGGATCCCTCCGTCCCGGGTTGATCCCGTCCCGCGTTGACTTTTCGCGAAGGTGATTTTCTTCCAAGTCCCCGGATCTTCAACATTTTCATGGCATGTTCATTGCATCATATCTCCATGACCGTAGCTCCGTTTTGCATGTATGATATATCAAAATGTTCATCATGATGTGCTCTTCATTTTGTTCCACCGTGCCATGCTTTTTGAGTCCATCTTGTTGCCCAAATCGTTGATACAAGAGTGTATAAAATGTTAGGTGCTGATTCTCAGCAGAGTATGAGCATTTGTCATTTTTGCTACAATTGTTGTGTGCTTCTTATGGGCATGAGCTCTACATGTATTTTGATCTATGCCATGCCATCTTCACAGGGGTGTATGCCATGTATTTTTGTGATCTTTGTGGTGACTAGCACAAGCATGCAAAGTAGCTCTCGTGATATTGCTGACTTCAAAGACTTAGAATTTTACTAAGTCTTTGTCTGCTGTTATTTTTATGCCATGTATACATGTTGCTACAGTGAGATCCATGCTTATTTTGAGTATGTTTAGTAAGGATGATTTGGACATATGGTTATGCCCTATCCATCCATGCCATGTTTGCATTTATGGAGTGCCTTAGCATGACTAAGTCTAGCTCTACTTTTGCTATAAAATGTTCTTGGCAGATTGCTTACAGGTTAATCAATTTTGCCATGGATGTTGTAGTTGATCCATGCATGCTATAAACTTGTTCTTGCCATGGTTAGCCTTATAAACATGTCTTCTTGCTGATTCTATTCTTAGTTTGTCATCCAAGGCTTTGTGATGAGTGAATCGAGCTCGCAAAGATGCCTTCGTAATTCTGTTTATGCCATGCCCAGTTTTCTGCTAAGTCTGAATCTGTTAACGAAACTAGCTATGTTTGCATGGGTGCCATCATATCTTCTGATCCTTTTTGGCTTATGGTCAGTAAGGGACTTTTGTGCTATGATTGGAGTAGATTCATGCCATGCCTTGTATTGCTATGATAAGTTCATGTAGCATGTTGTTTGCTTGCTGTAAACATTGCTTCCTGATGTTAATTCCTGGCATGTTAGTATTTTCACTAAGTCTGTGATGCTGATATCTTTTGCACTTTTACCATGCTTGTTTGAACCTGCTCTTGTGTGATTCAGCCATAGCTCAGTGTTCATCTTTTGTCAAGCATCTTGAGTAGATCACTTCCATGTGCTTTGTTGCTATGTTGGAGTGCAGTAGCTTAATTTCTTGTTGCATTCTAGATAGCACCGTGCTGTTAATCGCAAAATTGTGCCATTATTGTTTTGCTTGCCATTTGCAAACCGTGCATCCGATTCCGGTGATTTTTGTATCGATTTCGACCGAAATCATCTCATCTTTCAAGCGGCGCACTTGGTTTGCCAAGTTGATGCCTTGATCAATATTTTCCTTCCGGAGCACACATATGCATTGCATATCACATCTTGCATATCATGCCATGTTTTGCATCATGTTGCTTGCGCATTGCACCGTGATTGATTGTTGGTCCTTTGCTTGTGCTCTTGCCTTGGGTAGAGCCGGGAGACGAGTGCGTGATTGAGGAACCGTTGAGTACGCTTACGAGGATCAAGCTTTCGTCAACTCGGAGAACTTTGCCGGCAAGATGACCATACCCTCAAAATCACTTCTATCTTTGCTTGCTAGTTGTTCGCTCTATTGCTATGCCGAGATACCTACCACTTGCTATATCATGCATCCCATATTGCCATGTCTAGCCTCTAACCCACCTTTCCTAGCAAACCGTTGTTTGGCTATGTTACCGCTTTGCTCAGCCCCTCTTATAGCGTTGCTAGTTGCAGGTGAAGATGAAGTTTGTTCCATGTTGGAACATGGTTTTTGTTGGGATATCATTATTATATCTTGTTTACTTCAATGCACCTATATACTTGGTAAAGGGTGGAAGGCTCGGCCTTATGCCTGGTGTTTTGTTCCACTCTTGCCGCCCTAGTTTCCGTCATACCGGTGTTATGTTCCTTGATTTTGCGTTCCTTACATGTGACTCCTATCGGGATTTGTCGGCACATCGGGCGACTTTGCTGGTCTTGTTTTACCATTGTCGAAATGTCTTGTAACCGGGATTCCGAGACTGATTGGGTCTTCCCGGGAGAAGGAATATCCTTTGTTGACCGTGAGAGCTTGTGATGGGCTAAGTTGGGACACCCCTGCAGGGTTTTGAACTTTCGAAAGCCGTGCCCGCGGTTATGGGTAGATGGGAATTTGTTAATATCTGGTTGTAGAAAACTTGACACTTAACTTAATTAAAATGCATCAACCGCGTGTGTAGCCGTGATGGTCTCTTCTCGGCGGAGTCCGGGAAGTGAACACGGTTCTTGTGTTATGCTTGAACGTAAGTAGTTTCAGGATCACTTCTTGATCACTTCTAGTTCATGACCGTGCTTTGCTTCTCTTCTCGCTCTCATTTGCGTATGTTAGCCACCATATATGCTTAGTACTTGCTGCAGCTCCACCTCACTACCCTTTCCTACCCATAAGCTTAAATAGTCTTGATGTCGCGGGTGTGAGAATGCTGAGTCCCCGTGACTCACAGATACTTCCAAACAGTTTCAGGTGCCGATAATACCAGTGTAGGTGACGCAACCGAGCTCAAGTGGGAGCTCGATGAAGATCTTGTTTGTTGTGTTGTTTCATTTCCTGTTGATTAGTAGTGGAGCCCAGTTGGGTCGATCGGGGACCTAGCAATAGGGGTGGTCTTTCTTTATGTTGGTTTCGTAGTCGGACCTTGATTGTATTCTGGATGATGTAATGCTATATTTATGTATTGTGTGAAGTGGCGATTGTAAGCCACCTCTTTATCCCTTTCTTATTCAGTACATGGGATGTGTAAAGATTACCCCTCTTGCAACATGCCTACTATGCGGTTATGCCTCTAAGTCATGCTCCGACACGTGGGAGATATAGCCGCATCGTGGGTGCTACATCAGGCTAAGGGGACTGAAGGACCGCGGCGTGACCGCGCCGATGGTGGTGAAGGAGTTCATCAAGCACCGGGTCGCTCCGCTTCAGTGCCATTCTCGCCCGATGTGGACCTTGCTCAGCAGTTAGGACCATATGAGGTTTCAGGAGTCCGGGCTCCCCCTTGGGACGCGGCAAATGGTGCTCGAGGTCCTGATAGGTGTCCCTTCGCCGGACAACTTGCCTAGGAAGAACTGTCCGCTATGCCGCTGCAAGAACAAGGTTGAATTCGCAGGGAGCATGCCTCCCTTTGACGAGTGGGGGCTGCGTCCGAACGGCATGGTGGGGTCCGACGAGAACCCTGTCTGCGTGGTTCCCCTCTTCGTCGCCGGCACCGAGCTCGTCTCGAATGTGGGTGCCGGGGGACGAGCGTCGCCAGAGGCTGGCGACACGAGTGCTGATGTGCGGACGCCGCCTGGGGCTCCTGGGGCGTCGTCCTCAGGATCCCATGATTCTGGGACGTCGGTCGTTGAGACGATGCAGCACACGGCTCCCGAGGCTGAAACTCCAGAGGCCTCGGGAAGTCGCGGTGAGACGGCGCCCGACTGTTCTCCGCAGCCAGGCACCCCTGAAGTTGTTCTCTCGAGCACTTCTCTGGCTGCACCCTGTACTGGCCTCCATGTTCAGCTCTTCGGTCAGCTTTGCATGGACTTCGAGGAGCTTCGCAAGAGGAAAGGATCTCCGAGCAGCAGCAGTATCTTCAGGCCGTTGAAGCGACGAAAGTACATCGTCGTCGACGAGTAAGTACTGCACCTCGTGATTTCTTGATTGCTGATTTCCTCCCTGACGCTGGCTCTTCAGGACCCCTTCTGCTGGGGCCGTTGAGTCTCCCAAGAAGCAACCCCCGCTTTCTTCGGCACTGATACGTCCATTTTGCATCATGCTTTTATATAGATATTTATTGCATTATGGGCTGTTATTACACATTATGTCACAATACCTATGCATATTCTCTCTTATTTTACAAGGTTTACATAAAGAGGGAGAATGCCGGCAGCTGGGATTCAGGGCTGGAAAAGGAGCAAATATTAGAGACCTATTCCGCACATCTCCAAAAGTCCTTAAACTTCACGGGAGCATGTTTCAGAATATATAAAAAATATTGAGCGCAAGAAGTACCAGAGGGGGCCACTCACCAGCCACGAGGGTGGGGGGCGCGCCCTACCCCCTGGGCGCGCCCCCTACCTCATGGGCCCCCTGGTGGCCCTCCGATGCCCATCTTCTACTATATGGAGTCCTTCGTTGAGGAAAAAATCATAAGCAAGCTTTCGGGACGAGACTCTGCCACCACGAGGCAGAACCTTGGCGGAACCAATCTAGGGCTCCGGTGGAGCTGTTCTGCTGGGGAAACTTCCCTCCGGGAGGGGGAAATCATCGCCATCATCATCACCAATGATCCTCTCATCGGGAGGGGGTAAATCTCCATCAACATCTTCACCAGCACCATCTCCTCTCAAACCGTAGTTCATCTCTTGTATCCAATTCTTGTCTCTAAGTCTGGGATTGGTACCTGTGGGTTGCTAGTAGTGTTAATTACTCCTTGTAGTTGATGCTACTTGGTTTATTTGGTGGAAGATCATATGTTCAGATCCTATATGCATATTAATACCCCTCTGATTATGAACATGAATATGCTTTGTGAGTAGTTATGTTTGTTCTTGAGGACATGGGAGAAGTCTTTCTATTAGTAGTCATGTGAATTTGGTATTCATTCGATATTTTGATGAGATGTATGTTGTCTCTCCTCTAGTGGTGTTATGTGAACGTCGACTACAATACACCTCACCGTTATTTGGGCCTAGAGGAAGGCATTGGGAAGTAATAAGTACATGATGGGTTGCTAGAGTGACAGAAGCTTAAACCCTAGTTTATGCGTTGCTTCGTAAGGGGCTGATTTGAATCCATATGTTTCATGCTATGGTTAGGTTTACCTTAATACTTTTGTTGTAGTTGCGGATTCTTGCAATAGAGTTTAATCATAAGTGGGATTTTTGTCCAAGTAAGGGCAGCGCCCAAGCACCGGTCCACCCACATACCAAATTATCAAAGTACCGAACGTGAATCATATGATCGTGATGAAACCTAGCTTGACGATAATTCCCATGTGTCCTCAGGGGCGCTTTAGATCATATAAGAGTTTGTCCAGGCTTGTACTTTGCTACAAAAAGGATTGGGCCACCTTGCTGCACTTTATTTACTTTTGTTACTTGTTGCTCGTTACAAATTATCTTATCACAAAACTATCTATTACCTACAATTTCAGTGCTTGTAGAGAATACCTTGCTGAAAACCGCTTATCATTTCCTTCTGCTCCTCGTTGGGTTCGACACTCTTACTTATCGAAAGGACTATGATAGATCCCCTATACTTGTGGGTCATCAAGACTCTTTTCTGGCGCCGTTGCCGTGGAGTGAAGCGCCTTTGGTAGGTGGAATTTGGTAAGGAAAAATTTATATAGTGTGCTGAAATTTACTGTCACTTGTTACTATGGAAAGTAATCCTCTAAGGGGCTTGTTCGGGGTATGTTCACCCCGACCAGTAGAGCAAAGATTTGCTCCTCAACCTACTGAACCTACTAAAAATGAAAATGTCTGCTTTGAAATTCCTTCGGGTATGATAGAAAAACTGCTAGCTAATCCTTTTGCAAGAGATGGAACATTACATCCTGATGAGCACCTAATATATGTGGATGAAGTTTGTGGATTATTTAAGCTTGCAGGTATGCCCGATGATGTTATCAAGAATAAGGTCTTCCCTTTATCTTTGGAGGGAGATGCATTGACATGGTATAAGCTATGTGATGATATGGGATCATGGAACTAAAAACGATTAAAATTGGAATTTCATCATAAGTTTTATCCTATGCATCTTGTTCATCATGATTGTAATTATATATATAATTTTTGGCCTCGCAAAGGAGAAAGCATCGCTCAAGCTTGGGGGAAGCTTAATTCAATGTTATATTCATGCCCCAATCATGAGCTCTCAAGAGAAATGATTATCCAAAATTTCTATGCTCGGCTTTCTGATTACAATCGCACCAGGCTCGATACTTCTTGTGCTGGCTCTTTTATGATGAAGACTATTGAATTCAAATGGGATTTATTGGAAAGAATTAAATGCAACTCTGAAGATTGGGATCTCGACGAAGGTAAGGAGTCAGGTATGACACCTAAGTTTGATTGTGTTAAATCTTTTATGGATACCGACGTTTTCCATAAATTTAGCACTAAATATGGACTTGACTCTGAGATAGTAGCTTCTTTCTGTGAATATTTTGCTACTCATGTTGATCTCCCTAAGGAGAAGTGGTTTAAATATCATCCTCCCATAGAAGTAAAAGTAGCTACACCTATTAAAGTTGAAGAAAAGACTGTCACTTATAATGATCCTATTATTCCTACTGCTTATGTTGGGAAACCACCTTTTCCTGTTAGGATAAAAGATCATGCTAAAGCTTCAACTGTGTTTCGTAAAAGCAATATTAGAACCTATACACCTCCTGAGAAAGTTAAAGTTGAACCTAATATTGCTATTGTTAAGGATCTCTTGGCTGATGATATTGATGGGCATGTTATTTATTTCTGTGATGAAACTGCTAGAATTGCTAAACCTTGTGCTAAAGATAAACATAGACCTGTGGTAGGCATGCCTGTTATTTCTGTTAAAATAGGAGATCATTGTTATCATGGCTTGTGTGATATGGGTGCTAGTGCTAGTGCAATACCTATTGACTTATACAAAGAAATTATGCATGATATTGCACCTGCTGAGTTAGAAGAAATTGATGTCACCATTAAACTTGCCAATAGAGATACTATTTCACCAATGATTGTTAGAGATGTTGAAGTTTGTGTGGGAAAACTAAATATCCTGCTGATTTTCTTGTTCTTGGTTCCCCACAAGATAGCTTTTGTCCCATTATATTTGGTAGACCCTTCTTAACACTGTTAATGCTAGGATAGACTGCAAAAAGGATGTTATTACTATTGGTTTAGGTGATATATCTCATGAGTTTAACTTTTCTAAATTTCGTAGACAACACCGTGAAGAAGAATTGCCTAGTAAAGATGAAATTATTGGTCTTGCTTCTATTGCCGTACCTCCTAGTGATCCTTTAGAACAATATTTGCTAGACCATGAAAATGATATGTTTATGAATGAAAGAAGGGAAATAGATGAAGTGTTCTTTAAACAGGGACCTATTCTGAAACATAACTTGCCTGTTGAAATCTTAGGGGATCCTCCTCCACACAAGGGTGATCCCGTGTTTGAGCTTAAACCTTTACCTGATAATCTTAAGTACGCTTATCTTGATGAAAAGAAGATATATCCTATTATTATTAGTGCTAACCTTTCAGAGAAGGAGGAAGAAACATTATTGAAAACTCTGAAGAAGCACCGTGTTGCTATTGGATATACTCTTGATGATCTTCAGGGCATTAGTCCCACTCTATGTCAACACATAATAAATTTGGAGAAAGATGCCAAACCGGTTATTGATCACCAACGACGACTGAATCCTAAGATGAAAGAAGTGGTAAGAAAAGAAATACTAAAGCTCCTTGAGGCAGGTATAATTTATCCCATTGCTGATAGTCAGTGGGTAAGTCCTGTCCATTGTGTTCCTAAGAAGGGAGGTATTACTGTCGTTCCTAATGATAAAGATGAATTTATTCCGCAAAGAATTATTACAGGTTATAGGATGGTAATTGATTTCCGCAAATTAAATAAGGCTACTAAAAAAGATCATTATCCCTTACCATTTATTGATCAAATGCTACAAAGATTATCTAAACATACACATTTTTGCTTTCTAGATGGTTATTCTGGTTTCTCTCAAATACCTGTGTCAGGTGATGATCAATCTAAGACCACTTTTACTTGCCCTTTCGGTACTTTTGCTTATAGACGCATGCCTTTTGGTTTATGTAATGCACCTGCTACCTTAAAAGAGAGATCATGATGGCTATATTTTCTGATTTTTGTGAAAAGATATGTGAGGTATTCATGGATGATTTCTCCATTTATGGATCCTCTTTTGATGATTGCTTAAGCAACCTTGATCGAGTTTTGCAGAGATGTGAAGAAACTAACCTTGTCTTGAATTGGGAGAAATGCCACTTTATGGTTAATGAAGGTATTGTCTTGGGGCACAAAATTTCTGAAAGAGGCATTGAAGTTGATAAAGCTAAAGTTGATGCTATTGAAAAGATGCCGTGTCCCAAGGACATCAAAGGTATAAGAAGTTTCCTTGGTCATGCCGGATTTTATAGGAGGTTCATTAAGGACTTCTCAAAAATTTCTCGGCCTCTGACTAATTTATTACAAAAAGATATACCATTGTCTTTGATGATGATTGTGTAGAAGCTTTGAAATACTTAAGAAAGCATTGATCTCTGCACCTATTGTTCAGCCACCTGATTGGAATTTACCCTTTGAAATTATGTGTGATGCTAGTGATTATGCTGTAGGTGCTGTTCTAGGGCAAAGAGTTGATAAGAAATTAAATGTTATTCAATATGCTAGTAAAACTCTAGACAATGCAGAGAGAAATTATGCTACAACTGAAAAATAATTCTTAGCAGTTGTATTTGCTTGTGATAAGTTCAGATCTTATATTGTTGATTCTAAAGTAACTATTCACACGGATCATGCTACTATTAAATATCTTATGGATAAGAAAGATGCTAAACCTAGACTTATTAGATGGGTTCTCCTGCTACAAGAATTTGATTTGCATATTATTGATAGAAAGGGAGCTGAGAACCCCGTTGCAGATAACTTGTCTAGGTTGGAAAATGTTCTTGATGACCCACTACCTATTGATGATAGCTTTCCTGATGAACAATTAAATGTCATAAATGTTTCTCATACTGCTCCATGGTATGCTGATTATTCTAATTACATTGTTGCTAAATTTATACCACCTAGTTTCACATACCAGCAAAAGAAAAAGTTTTCTATGATTTAAGACATTACTTTTGGGATGACCCACATCTTTATAAAGAAGGAGTAGATGGTGTTATTAGACGTTGTGTACCTGAGCATGAACAGGAACAGATCCTACGCAAGTGTCACTCCGAAGCTTATGGAGGACACCACGCTGGAGACAGAACTGCACATAAGGTATTGCAATCCGGTTTTTATTGGCCTACTCTCTTCAAGGATGCCCGTAAGTTTGTCTTATGTTGTGATGAATGTTAAAGAATTGGTAATATTAATAGACGCCAAGAAATGCCTATGAATTATTCACTTGTTATTGAACCATTTGATGTTTGGGGCTTTGATTATATGGGACCTTTTCCTGCCTCTAATGGATATACACATATTTTAGTTTCTGTTGATTATGTTACTAAGTCGGTAGAAGCTATTCCAACTAGTAGTGCTGATCATAACACCTCTATTAAGATGCTTAAAGAAGTTATTTTTCCGTGGTTTGGAGTCCCTAGATATCTAATCACTGATGGTGGTTCACATTTTATTCATGGTGCTTTCCATAAAATGCTTGCTAAGTATGATGTTAATCATAGAATTGGATCTCCTTATCACCCACAGTCTAGTGGTCAAGTAGAATTGAGTAATAGAGAACTCAAATTATTTTGCAAAAGACTGTTAATAGATCTAGAAAGAATTGGTCCAAGAAACTTGATGATGCATTATGGGCCTATAGAACTGCATATAAAAATCCTATGGGTATGTCTCCGTATAAAATGGTTTATGGAAAAGCATGTCACTTACCTCTCGAACTAGAACATAAGGCTTATTGGGCTATTAAAGAGCTCAATTATGATTTCAAACTTGCCGGTGAGAAGAGGTTATTTGACATTAGCTCACTTGATGAATGGAGAACCCAAGCCTATGAGAATGCCAAATTGTTTAAAGAAAAAGTTAAAAGATGGCATGACAAAAGATACAAAAGCGTGAGTTTAATGTAGGTGATTATGTATTGCTATACAACTCTCGTTTAAGATTTTTTGCAGGAAAACTTCTCTCTAAATGGGAAGGTCCTTACGTTATCGAGGAGGTCTATCGTTCCGGTGCCATAAAAATCAACAACTTCGAAGGCACAAATCCGAAGGTGGTGAACGGTCAAAGAATCAAACATTATATCTCAGGTAATCCTATAAATGTTGAAACCAATGTTATTGAAACCGTAACCCGAGGAATACATAAGGGACACTTTCCAGAAACGTTTCAGACTCCGAAAAGGAATAGGTATGTGGTACGGTAAGTAAACCGACTCCAAAACAGTTCTAATGGCAATTTTCTCCGTTTTGGAATATTTAGAAAAATAGAAAAATAAGAAGCAGTCCGGGAAGGACACGAGGGCTCCACGAGGGTGGAGGGCACGCCCTACCCCCTGGCCCCCTCCTCGTGGGCACCTCGTGTGCTCTCCGGACTCCGTTTTCTTGCACGTTACGTATTTTGGTCGGTAAAAATTCATTATATAATCTCCCGAAGGTTTTGACTCCCGTATCACGCAATTATCCTCTGTTTGTGTTTCGAGCTGTTGCTGCTGCAGATTAGAGCAAGATGTCTTCGCAAGAGTCAGTCGGGGAGAGCCGGGTGTCTCATCCGGCACCGAGATCAATGACAAACAACAATGTTGACCACTTTGGGCCAGCAACGGAGGAAGAGATGGAGGCTGATTTGAAGAGGATAGATGCCATGGAGGAGGATCAAGAAGTCACTTCTCGCTTCCGAGCTGGATTCACAATGGGGGAACTGCAGAGCTCGGCTATCCCAAACTCGGTTATCCCTTCCAATGTTAGATTTCTTTCTTATGAGAATATGAAAAAGAGTGTCACTTGTTCTCCCGCAGCTATGCAACACCCTTGGGTGCAGGGAGCTTTGGCTTACAGGAAAACTTCGAAAGGAAATAATGGACCTCAAGCAGCAAGTCAATAAGCTCGAGGAGGAGAATCGTATCCTGAGGGGCATCATCGCCAAGAATATCACATCACCATCCCCGAAAAAGGAGAGACATAATCACATGGGTATGGGCACTCCCCTTGGCAACTGCCAAGCTTGGGGGAGTGCCCCGGTATCGTATCACCATCACTTTTATCTTTACCGTTTTTCTTAGTTCGATCCTTTTGATAATATTTTGATCTAGTAGAATAAAAGTTTTAGTATGATCTAGTTTTGAGTTTTGCTTTATGATCCTCTATGTAATCGAGTCCGTGAGCTATATAATAAAGATTAGTGTTGAGTCAAGGGCTTGATTATTTTCCATGATCTTGAGGTGAATAAAATAAAAGAGAAGAAATAAAAAGAAAAAAGAGATCATATGGATCTTATGGAGAGTAATGAGCTCACATATAAAGAGTATGATGAATAAAAGTTGTTGAGAGTTGACAAACATAGTTTTGGTCATCGTTGCAATTAATAGGAAGTAATAAAGAAAGAGAGGTCTTCACATATAAATATACTATCTTGGACATCTTTTATGATTGTGAGCACTCATTAAAATATGACATGCTAAAGAGTTGATGTTGGACAAGGAAGACAACGTAATGGGTTATGTTTTCTTACATCTGAATAAATTATATTGTCATGGATCATCCAACATGGTTGAGCTTGCCTTTCCCCCTCATGCTAGCCAAATTCTTTGCACCAAGTAGAGATACTACTTGTGCTTCCAAACCCCTTAAACCAGTTTTGCCATGAGAGTCCACCATACCTACCTATGGATTGAGTAAGATCCCTCAAGTAAGTTGTCATCGGTGCAAGCAATAAAAATTGCTCTCTAAATATGTATGACTTATTAGTGTGGGAGAAAATAAGCTTTATACGATCGTGTGATATGGAAGAAATAAAAGCGACGGACTGCATAATAAAGGTCCATATCACAAGTGGCAATATAAAGTGACGTTCTTTCGCATTAAGATTTTGTGCATCCAACCATAAAAGCGCATGACAACCTCTGCTTCCCTCTGCGAAGGGCCTATCTTTTACTTTTATCTCCTACCTTACATAAGAGTCATGGTGATCACCACCTTTCCTTTTTACATTTTATCTTTTGGCAAGCACAACATGTTGGAAAGATCCTGGTATATATGGCTAATTGGATGTGAGTTTTCATGAACTATTATTGTTGACATTACCCTTGAGGTAAAACGTTGGGAGGCAAAACTATAAGCCCCTATCTTTCTCTGTGTCCGATTAAAACTCCATACCCATAAGTATTGCGTGAGTGTTAGCAATTGTGAAAGACTATATGATAGTTGAGTATGTGGACTTGCTGAAAAGCTCTTATATTGACTCTTTCCTATGTTATGATAAATTGCAATTGCTCCAATGACTGAGATTATAGTTTGTTAGTTTTCAATGAAGTTTATGATTCATACTTGAAATTGTGATTGAATTATTACTCTAGCATAAGAGATCATATGACAAGAATTATATAAGTTGTTGTTCTAAGAATGATCATGATGCCCTCATGTCCGTATTTTATTTTTATCGACACCTCTATCTCTAAACATGTGGACATATTTTCGATTTTCGGCTTTCGCTTGAGGACAAGCGAGGTCTAAGCTTGGGGGAGTTGATACGTCCATTTTGCATCATGCTTTTATATCGATATTTATTGCATTATGGGCTGTTATTACACATTATGTCACAATACTTATGCCTATTCTCTCTTATTTTACAAGGTTTACATAAAGAGGGAGAATGCCGGCAGCTGGGATTCAGGGCTGGAAAAGGAGCAAATATTAGAGACCTATTCTGCACATCTCCAAAAGTCCTGAAACTTCACGGGAGCACATTTCAGAATATATAAAAAATATTGAGCGCAAGAAGTACCAGAGGGGGGCCACTCACCAGCCACGAGGGTGGGGGGCGCGCCCTACCCCCTGGGCGCGCCCCCTGCCTCGTGGGCCCCCTGGTGGCCCTCCGATGCCCATCTTCTGCTATATGGAGTCTTTCATTGAGGAAAAAAATCATAAGCAAGCTTTCGGGACGAGACTCCGCCGCCACGAGGCGGAACCTTGGCGGAACCAATCTAGGGCTCCGCGGAGCTGTTCTGCCGGGGAAACTTCCCTCCGGGAGGGGGAAATCATCGCCATCGTCATCACCAACGATCCTCTCATCGGGAGGGGGTCAATCTCCATCAACATCTTCACCAGCACCATCTCCTCTCAAACCCTAGTTCATCTCTTGTATCCAATTCTTGTCTCTAAGTCTGGGATTGGTACCTGTGGGTTGCTAGTAGTGTTAATTACTCCTTGTAGTTGATGCTAGTTGGTTTATTTGGTGGAAGATCATATGTTCAGATCCTATATGCATATTAATACCCCTCTGATTATGAACATGAATATGCTTTGTGAGTAGTTACGTTTGTTCCTGAGGACATGGGAGAAGTCTTGCTATTAGTAGTCATGTGAATTTGGTATTCGTTCGATATTTTGATGAGATGTATGTTGTCTCTCCTCTAGTGGTGTTATGTGAACGTCGACTACATGACACTTCACCATTATTTGGGCCTAGAGGAAGGCATTGGGAAGTAATAAGTAGATGATGGGTTGCTAGAGTGACAGAAGCTTAAACCCTAGTTTATGCGTTGCTTCGTAAGGGGCTGATTTGGATCCATATGTTTCATGCTATGGTTAGGTTTACCTTAATACTTTTGTTGTAGTTGCGGATGCTTGCAATAGAGGTTAATCATAAGTGGGATGCTTGTCCAAGTAAGGGCAGCACCCAAGCACCGGTCCACCCACATACCAAATTATCAAAGTACCGAACGCGAATCATATGAGATCGTGATGAAAACTAGCTTGACGATAATTCCCATGTGTCCTCGGGAGCGCTTTACATCATATAAGAGTTTGTCCAGGCTTGTCCTTTGCTACAAAAAGGATTGGGCCACCTTGCTGCACTTTATTTACTTTTGTTACTTGTTGCTCGTTACAAATTATCTTATCACAAAACTATCTATTACCTACAATTTCAGTGCTTGCAGAGAATACCTTGCTGAAAACCGCTTATCATTTCCTTCTGCTCCTCGTTGGGTTCGACACTCTTACTTATCGAAAGGACTACGATAGATCCCCTATACTTGTGGGTCATCAGCACCCGCATCGGCCTTGAGCATCCTGAGCCGGCATGCCGCGCCCGGAGCCGAGACGGTCGAGGGGGTGCGCTCGCCTTCATGGTGCTTTGAATCAGCGGCTCCGTCGACCTTCCTCCACGGCCTGGCTTGGAGCTTGGCAGGCGTTCCCCGGACTCCTCCTCTGGTCATGGACAGCAGCTGGTTGGCTTCGGTCTTCAGCTCCTCCTCAAGCAGTGGGCCCCGACTGGCCCGGGCCCCTAGTGAAGTCGGGCTGGCACCTGGAGCGGCACTAGCCCCCAGCCCCTTGCTGAGAGGGGGTGCGCCGCTTCACGTCCCACCTACAGCCCCCATGGCGGAGGATGAGGTGGGGCGTGCGTTGGATTTTGAGCGCGGGTGGAGCGTCATTCGTCATGAACTCTTCCAGGAGGCAATGGACGCGATGAGCCGACTTGGTGAAGAACTCATGGGTGTCAACTCACGCCTTGAGGCTGAGGGTCTTCGGCTGGTGGAGGAACGACGTAAGCTGAGGGTGGCCATCAACCTTGGCCGCTACCAGCATGATCTTGATAATGAAAAGGCAGATGCGTCCCTCAAGGTTTCCCATGAGGCTTGCTCCCGAGCCTTGGAGGAGGCTCGTGAGGCTGATCCCCGTCGCGAGGCTGCGGAGAGGCGCGCGTGGGAGCTCCAAGCCTGGAGTGCGTCCCTCGAGCGGCAAGTGGAGGCGCGCAAAGCCGCCCTTGCGTCGCTGAGGGGGACGCCCGCCGAGGAAGAGGAGGTCCGGAAGCACGAGGAGGCGTTGGCTCTACAAGTCATGGAGCGTAGCCTCGAGCTTGAGCAACTGGAGACGAGGGAGCCTCAAGTTTCCCAAGCGGAAGATGTCGCCGGGGCTCGCGAGGCCAAGGTCCAGGAGGAAGTCGATCGCCGGGTGGCCGAGGTTCGCGCGGATCTTGAAGGTTGGCACGACTTGAAACTGAAGCTTGCGGGAACTGAGGCAGCGGGCCAGACCCGCTGCTACCTCTTGAGCACTGCGTTGGTTTTCCCTTGAAGAGGAAAGGGTGATGCAACAAAGTAGCGTAAGTATTTCCCTCAATTTTTGAGAACCAAGGTATCAATCCAGTAGGAGGCCACGCACGAGTCCTCGCACCAACACAAACAAATAAATCCTCGCAACCAACACGATAAGGGGTTGTCAATCCATACACGGTCACTTACGAGAGTGAGATCTGATAGATATGATAAGATAATAGTTTTGGTATTTTTATGATAAATATGCAAAGTAAAATAAAAGACAAAGGAAATAACTAAGTATTGGAAGATTAATATGATGGAGGATAGATCCGGGGGCCATAGGTTTCACTAGTGTCTTCTGTCAAGAGCATAAGTATTCACGGTGGGTGAACAAATTACTGTTGAGCAATTGACAGAATTGAGCATAGTTATGAGAATATCTTGGTATGATCATGTATATAGGCATCACGTCCGAGACAAGTAGACCGACTCCTTCCTGCATCTACTACTATTACTCCACACATTGTCCGCTATCCAGCATGCATCTAGAGTATTAAGTTCAAGAAAACAGATTAATGCTTTAAGCAAGATGACATGATGTAGAGGGATAAACTCATGCAATATGATATAAACCCCATCTTGTAATCCTCGATGGCAACAATACAATATGTGCCTTGCTGCCCCTACTGTCACTGGGAAAGGACGCCGTAAGATTGAACCCAAAGCTAAGCACTTCTCCCATTGCAAGAAAGATCAATCTAGTAGGCCAAACCAAACTGATAATTCGAAGAGACTTGCAAAGATAACCAATCATACATAAAAGAATTCAGAGAAGATTCAAATATTGTTCATAGATAAACTTGAACATAAACCCACAATTCATCGGTCTCAACAAACACACCGCAAAAGAAGATGACATCGAATAGATCTGTGCAAGAGAGGGGGAGAACTTTGTATTGCATCCAAAAGAGAGAAGAAGCCATCTAGCTAATAACTATGGACCCGAAGGTCTGAAGGTAAACTACTCACACTTCATCGGAGGGGCTATGGTGTTGATGTAGAAGCCCTCCGTGATCGATGCCCCCTCCGGCGGAGCTCCGGAAAAGGCCCCAAGATGGGATCTCGTGGATACAGAAAGTTACGGCGGTGGAATTAGGGTTTTGGCTCCGTATCTGGTAGTTTGGGGGTACGTAGGTATATATAGGAGGAAGGAGTACGTCGGTGGAGCAACAGGGGGCCCACGAGGGTGGAGGGCGCGCCTGGGGGGTAGGCGTGCCCCCTACCTCGTGCCTTCGTCTGATTGCTTGACGTAGGGTCCAAGTCCTCTGGATCATGTTCGTTCCGAAAATCACGTTCCCGAAGGTTTCATTCCGTTTGGACTCCGTTTGATATTCTTTTTCTGCGAAACCCTAAAATAGGCAAAAAAATCAGCAATTCTGGGCTGGGCCTCCGGTTAATAGGTTAGTCCAAAAATAATATAAAAGTGTATAATAAAGCCCAATAATGGTCCAAAACAGAATATAATATAGGCATGAACAAAATTATAAAGATATGTTGGAGACGTATCAAGCATTCCAAGCTTAATTCCTGCTCGTCCTCGAGTAGGTAAATGATAAAAACAGAATTTTTGATGTGGAATGCTACTTGGCATAATTTCAATGTAATTCTTCTTAATTGTGGTATGAATATTCAGATCCGAAGATTCAAGACAAAAGTTCAATATTGACATAGAAATAATAATACTTCAAGCATACTAACTAAGCAATTATGTCTTCTTCAAAATAACATGGCCAAAGAAAGTTATCCCTACAAAATCATATAGTGTGGCTATGCTCTATCTTCACCACACAAAGTATTTAAATCATGCACAACCCCGATGACAAGCCAATCAATTGTTTCATACTTTTGGCGTTCTCAAACTTTTTCAATCTTCACGCAATACATGAGCGTGAGCCATGGACATATGACTTTAGGTGGAATAATGGTGGTTGTGGAGGAGACAAAAAAGGGGAAGATAGTCTCACATCAACTAGGCGTATCAATGGGCTATGGAGATGCCCATCAATAGATATCATTGTGAGTGAGTAGGGATTGCCATGCAACGGATGCACTAGAGCTATAAGTATATGAAAGCTCAACAAAAGGAACTAAGTGGGTGTGCATCCAAATCGCTTGCTCATGAAGACCTAGGGCATTTTGAGGAAGCCCATCATTGGAATATACAAGCCAAGTTCTATAATGAAAAATTCCCACTAGTATATGAAAGTGATAACATAGGAGACTCTCTATTATGAAGATCATGGTGCTACTTTGAAGCACAAGTGTGGTAAAAGGATAGTAGCATTGTCCCTTCTCTCTTTTTCTCACATTTTTTTATTTGGGCCTTTTTTTATGGCCTCTTTTTTTTTGTCCGGAGTCTCATCCCGACTTGTGTGGTAATCATAGTCTCCATCATCATTTCCTCACTTGGGACAATGCTCTAAAAATGATGATCATCACACTTTTATTTACTTGCAACTCAACTATTACAACTCAATACTTAGAACAAAATATGACTCTATGTGAATGCCTCTGGCGGTGTACCGGGATATGCAATGAATCAAGAGTGACATGTATGAAACAATTATGAACGGTGGCATTGCCACAAATACAATGTCAACTACATGATCATGCAAAGCAATATGATAATGATGGAGCGTGTCATAGTAAACAGAACAGTGGAAAGTTGCATGGCAATATATATCAGAATGGCTATGGAAATGCCATGATAGGTAGGTATGGTGGCTGTTTTGAGGAAGGTATATGGTGGGTGTATGATACCGGCGAAAGGTGCGCGGTGTTAGAGAGGCTAGCAATGGTGGAAGGAAGAAAAGTGCGTATGATCCATGGACTCAACCTTAGTCATAAAGAACTCATATACTTATTTTCAAAAATCTACAAGTTATCAAAGCAAAGTATTACGCGCATGCTCCTAGGGGGATATATTGCTAGGAAAATACCATCGCTCGTCCCCGACCGCCACTCATAAGGAAGACAATCAATAAATAAATCATGCTCCGACTTCATCACATAACGGTTCACCATACGTGCATGCTACGGGAATCACAAACTTTAACACAAGTATTTCTCAAATTCACAACTACTCGACTAGCATGACTTTAATATTACCATCTCCATATCTCAAAACAATTATCAAGTATCAAACTTCTCATAGTATTCAACACACTCATAAGAATTTTTTTATTAATCTTGAATGCCTAACATAATTAAAGCAAATTACCATGATGTTTTGTAGGACTCTCAAAATAATCTAAGTGAAGCATGAGAGAACAATAGTTTCTATAAAACAAATCCACCGACGTGCTCTAAAAGATATAAGTGAAGCACCAGAGCAAAAACTATATAACTCAAAAGATATATGTGAAGCACATAGAGTATTCTAACAATTTCTGAATCATGTGTGTTTCTCTCAAAAGGTGTGTACAGAAAGGATGATTGTGGAAAACTAAAAAATAAAGACTCAAATAATACAAGACGCTCCAAGCAAAACACATATCATGTGGTAAATAAAAATATAGCTCCAAGTAAAGTTACCGATGGAAGTCGACGAAAGAGGGGATGCCTTCCGGGGCATCCCCAAGCTTTGGCTTTTATGTGTCCTTAGATTATCTTGGGGTGCCATGGTCATCCCCAAGATTAGGCTCTTTCCACTCCTTGTTCCATAATCCATCAAATCTTTTACCCAAAACTTGAAAACTTCACAACACAAAACTTAAAGTAGAAAATCTCGTGAGCTCCGTTAGCAAAAGAAAACAAAACACCACTTCAAGGTAATGTAATGAACTCATTATTTATTTATATTGGTGTTAAACCTACTGTATTCCAACTTCTCTGTGGTTTATAAACTATTTTACTAGCCATAGATTCATTAAAATAAGCAAACAACACACGAAAAACAGAATCTGTCAAAAACAGAACAGTCTGTAGTAATCTGTATCTAACTCAAGATCTGGAACCCCGAAAATTATAAAATAAATTTCTGAACGTGAGGAATTTATATATTAATCATATACAAAAAGAATTAGCTAAATATCACTTTCCAAATACAAATGGCAGCAATTCTCGTGAGCGCTAAAGTTTCTGTTTTTTACAGCAAGATTAAAAAGACTTTCCCCAAGTCTTCCCAACGGTTCTACTTGGCATAAACACTAATTAGACACAAAAAAACACAACCAAAACAGAGGATAGATAAATTATTTATTGAATAACAGCAAGGAAAAATATTGGGTTGTCTCCCAACAAGCGCTTTTCTCTAAAGCCTTATAGCTAGGCATTGATAATTTTAATGATGCTCACATGAAAGACAAGAATTGAAGCACAAAGAGAGCATCATAAAATACGTGACAAACACATATAAGTCTAACATACTTTCTATGCATAGGCATCTTATAGGCAAACAAATTATCAAGGCAAGCAAAAACTAGCATATGCAAGGAAGCGGAAAAAATAGCAATCTCAACATAATGAGAGGTAATTTAGTAACATGAAAATTTCTACCACCATATTTTCCTTTCTCATAATAATTGCATGTGGGATCATAAGAAAATTCAACAAAATATCTATCACATAAAATATTTTCAACACGATCCACATGCATGCAAAGTTGACACTCCTCCAAAATAGTGGGATTAACATTAACTAAAGTCATGACCTCTCCAAACCCACTTTCAATAATATTGCAAACACTATTATCAATCTCATATTCATCATGGGGCTTAAATAAATTTTCAAGATCAAAAGAAGAATCACCCCAACCATGATCAGTGCAACAAGTAGTAGACATAGCAAAACTAGCATCCCCAAGCTTAGGGTTTTGCATATTATTAGCACAATTTACATAAATAGAATTTATAATAAAATCATTGAAATCATGCTTTTTATTCAAAGATCTATCGTGAATCGCTTCATAAAGTAATTCATCACACTTTTCAGATTCACGAATTTCAAGCAAAACCTCATAAAGATAATCTAGTGCAGAAAACTCACTAGGAGTTGGTTCATCATAATTGGATCTCCTAAAAAGACTAGAAAGTGGATGAGGATCCATAGATCTTAGGTTCTCTATTTAGTAATAAATAAACAACTAATCCAACCAAACGAGTAAACGAGCCAAGTAAGACATCAAAGCAAACGAAAAGACAAACAGAAGAAGGGCGAATAAAACGACAAGGGTGAAGTGGGGGAGAGGAAAACGAGAGGCAAATGGCAAATAATGTAATGCAGGAGATAAGGGTTTGTGATGGGTACTTGGTATGTCTTGACTTGCAATGGCGCCACAAGTGACTTGTTGTCGGGAGTCAAATCTTGACTTGTCTTGCGCGACCCCCCTGGCAACGGCGCCAGAAATCATTCTTGCTACCTCTTGAGCACTGCGTTGGTTTTCCCTTGAAGAGGAAAGGGTGATGCAGCAAAGTAGCGTAAGTATTTCCCTCAGTTTTTGAGAACCAAGGTATCAATCCAGTAGGAGGCCGTGCATGAGTCCCTCGCACCTACACAAACAAATAAATCCTCGCAACCAATGCGATAAGGGGTTGTCAATCCCTACATGGTCACTTACGAGAGTGAGATCTGATAGATATGATAGGATAATATTTTTGGTATTTTTATGATAAAGAGAAATAAAAGATGCAAGTAAAATAAATGGCAAAGGAAATAACTAAGTATTGGAAGATTAATATGATGGAAGATAGACCCGGGGGCCATAGGTTTCACTAGTGGCTTCTCTCAAGAGCATAAGTATTTACGGTGGGTGAACAAATTACTGTTGAGTAATTAACAGAATTGAGCATAGTTATGAGAATATCTAGGTATGATCATGTATATAGGCATCACGTCCGAGACAAGTAGACCGACTCCTGCCTGCATCTACTACTATTACTCCACACATCGGCCACTATCCAGCATGCATCTAGAGTATTAAGTTCAAGAGAGCAAAGTAACGCTTTAAGCAAGATGACATGATGTAGAGGGATAAACTCATGCAATATGATATAAACCCCATCTTGTTATCTTCGATGGCAACAATACAATACGTGCCTTGCTGCCCCTACTGTC
>NC_053026.1:333809133-333836220 GCF_003073215.2 Triticum urartu
AGGTGGGTTGCTCTCAAACGACAAAAGCCGTGCACTGAAATCTGAGCAGCCAACCGTTTATGGTTGTGGGGGTGGGCTATTTATAGCCACTTGGCATCCCGACCTGATTTGTCCGAAATGACCCTGGGTCACTAAGGAACTGACACGTGTCTCAACGGTCAGATTTCAAACTCTCATGGCAACTTTACTTGGGCTACAAGCAAAGCTGACTTGTCCGGCTCTGGACAAGACTCGCTCTCATTGTCTTCGCTCGAAGACATAGGTTTTTGATTTAGGCATCACTTCAGTCATTCTGACTGGTTCTCCTGGACCCCACTTAACAGTACGGTGGTTCCTATGACTCAACACAAAAGAAAAAGAACTACGAAAGATCTAAGTCTTCGAGCTCCATAAGCTTCATAACGTGTCTTCTTTTGTCATAGTCTTCAATGTGAATATCTTCATATACCACCTTTGTCTTCAATCTCTTCATACATTTTTAGGGGTCATCTCTGGTAGTAAAACCGAATCAACGAGGGACTTCTACCTGTGTTTTCCTGCAATTCTCACAAACACATTAGTCCCTCAACTAGGTTTGTCGTCAATACTCCAAAACCAACTAGGGGTGGCACTAGATGCACTTACAATCTCCCCCTTTTTGGTGATTGATGACAAACTAGTTGAAGTTTTCAACGGGGAATATAATGTGTGAAATTTGTAAAGGATAGGGAATTATCTTCATAAGTTGCAAGGGCTCCCCCTGAAGATGTGCATATAAGTTGATTTGCTTTTGGAATGCAAATGCACATGGCAGGTTGTACTTGTGGAGATCCACTTCAGCTTATGATGACAATCCACTACGCATGTGAAAGTATATGAAGATAATGACATGCATAATGGAAAATGGACGTCTGCAGAATGAGATAAGTGCGGAATTTATCTTCGCAAACAGGGTGGCAAACGACCATCGAGTCTTAGTGTTACAACTCAAAGAACCAAATGAAGCAAAAACGAGAGTTGTAAGCACGAAGCAAAATGTAGCAAAAATATAGCACCCGCCCATATGGACCCGCTTGAAGACTATCAACTCATATGCTTCTTCCCCTTTTGTCAGTAAGGACTAAAAAGGTTCAAAGACATAGAGTGTCTACTCGTTTCCAGGAGCAGCAGGGTCGTTGGAGGTGTTTGGCGGTGCAGAGGAGCTTGGAGGTGCTGAAGCAGGTGGCGGTGATGTAGCATCGTCGTCTTCATCAATGATCCTTGCAGTAACTGTGGCAGCAGATGAAGAAAACTCAGAGTCTTCAAGTGATGGTGTGTTGCGCATCACAGCCCTTCTGGGAGGTGTGGTGTCAAACTTGAAGCGCTCAGTGAAGCCATCCTCTTCAAGTTCAGCTTCAGTGCATATCATTGAGAGCCCTTTCCATGTACGACGACAGGTTTCATGAGTGACGAAAGCATTCTTGGTGGCAAGATTTTGAAGTCGATTAACATCCACCAAGAGGCTTTTCATCTGACGCTTTAGCCAGTCGTGATGCCTATCTTGTTTTTGATGAAGGGCCACAAGAAGCTCTCGGTCAGTGAGAACACGAGTGCGCTTCTTGGGTCTTGAAGCAGGTGCACTATCAGTGGCTTCAGTTGAAGCAGGGTGTGGCGCACGTGTAGTGCCAGCCAAAGGATACACCCTGGAGATGGCTTCAACACCTTCATCGTTCTGAGTGAAGCTCTGGTGTTCTGCATTCTGATGACTCAACGGTTGCTTGGCAGGCTCAGGATATATAGCTTCAGAGGAGGTATCCACATCTGGCAAGAAGATCCGATGGTTTCGAGCTGAGGGCTGATACGAGATCGCATAGTGCAGTTTGATCAGCCTCATCACCCAAGGAGCATAGAACTTCAAACCAAATAAATCTGAGCCTGACGCTGCAAGTTGGTGTATGAAGAAATCCTGTGTGTTGAACCATTTGCCATGAAGGATACAGAATATCATAGTCTTCATTGCACCTTCGATCTTGGCATTTGGAGAGTGCCCTTTAATAGGCCAGAGAGTCCGCCGGATGATGTGATATATGGTCCTGGGCAGGAACTCAAAGTCTTCAACGAAGAACTCTATTGGATAAGGAGCATCGTGGGGCAATGGCTTCATCATTGAGAGCATCTGACTCATATTTGGTTCAGGCCTCTGGAATATGCTCTCAATAGCTTCAGCATGTAGTTGACATCCTTCCTCGAAGAATTCGCCAGGAGTGGGCAGGCCGGTGAGCTCAATGATATCAAATGCATTGGCTTCATGATGGACATTGCCGGTCATCCATTCCAGGACCCAAGTCTTCGGATCTCTGTTGTATCCTTTAATATGGAGGGTGGCATAGAACTGAAGCAGAAGCTCTTCATTCCAGTGCTCTTCATCAGTGACAAACTGCAGCAGACCCACTTGCTTAAAGCAATCCAAAGCTTCCTCTAGGCAGGGCAGACCAGCAATGGCTTCAACCTCAAGGCGCTTGTGCGGGAAGATGCGACCTTGGTTGTATAGGATGCATGAATAGTAGCTGCGCTGAGGATAGCTCCAGAACCTATCTAATGAAATCCTTTCCCTTGAATAGGGGTTCTTAGAGCTGTTGAAAAATGTATTGTCTGCCTTGAAGCTATTGATGTCAAAGGAGCCAGGTGCTGATGCAGGACCTGGGAACCTTGGCAGCCTTGGGACTGGCTTCTGGACATGAGGCCTGTGCTCAACATGGTAATCAAATTGAAGACCTGCAGCAGACTCAGGAACAGAAGTGTCATGATCAGTAGCTTCGCTGTCTGCTGAAGCTTTTGGTGTGGAAGGTTCCACATTGGCTTCAGTGTTTGTTGTGGCAGCCTCAACATTTTCAGCCTCCGCTTGACTAGTTGGAGGGTCAGACTTAGGCACGTTCTCCTGGAGAACTGCTTCTTGGTGTAGCGGGGGAGTAGGATCTTGTGGTACTTCTTCATTTTCTTTGGCTGATATAGCCGGAATGTCTTCAGCACAGACTTGAGGCCTTGGACCTTTGCGAAGCCTGCGGAACGCAGACGACACTTGTGGTGTTGGAGCGGGCTGGACCTCAAAGTCTTCCTCCTCTTGAGGGTGATCCGCCCATGACGCATCTTGTGCAATTGGCGTCAGGGGACGACCAATGCTGATGAGTTCACTTTGTTCATACTGAGGAAGGGCTGCATCATCTTGTACATTGTCCTGATGACCAATGTCTTCAGCAGCAATTGGGTCGGCTGCTGGTATGTCTTCAGCTTCAGGAGCCTCTGTGGAAGCAGGCTCATGAACTGTCAATTGTCTTTCTGCGTTGGGGTGAACCATAGAGATAGGTTCAACTATCAGGGGCTCTGTGGGAGCAGCCCGAGATTTCTTGATCTTGCGCTTCTTCTTGCTGGGGGCAGTAGGAGAGGCTTCAGAGCTTTTCCTTTTCCTAGCTTCAGCCTCAGCAGTTCTTGTCTTCTTCAGCTCTGAAGCTATTGACCGGCTCTTTGGATTCGAGCCAATCGTTGCAGTTTGGAAGACGATTGGAACTGCTTCTTGCCTAGGTGCCTCTGGTTCAGCCATAGCAGGCTTCTTCTTCTTCTTCGCGGCCATCTTGGGGTCGATGCCAGGACGCCCAAGTGCCTTGCGCTTCTCGGCCTCATTGTAGGCCTGCACACATCGTTCTGCCAGAGACTTCATCCGCTCACGTGAATCTTGAGCTTCTGCACGCTTCTTCAGAAAATTTTCCTTTAGCTCATGCAGCATGGTCTTGAAGCTCTTCACTTCTTGCACGCTGAGCTTGGCCATATTCTTCTTGAACTGAGCCTTTTCATGATCAATTTTCTGCTTCAGCTCAACAATGCGCTGAGCAATGGCAAGTTCTGAAGCGATTGCGCCTTGAAAGGCGACGCTGAGGCCAACAGGCAGCTGCAGATCTTCGAAGCTTATGTCTGGTGTGGCAAACCATTCGTCGATGAAGCTGTGGATGATGGCGACATCAAAGAGAGGCAAATTGTTGAAGATTTCAGCTTCCTCTTTGCTTTTGATGAGCTGCTCTATTGCATCATCTCCAAGATCTTCATCACTTGATAGATAAATGGCTTCGCTTCGCAGAATGGCAGCAGCTTTGAGTTCTTTGCCGGTGTGTGGCTGAGGCACCTTGTCCTTTTGGGGCTTGGAGACGCGGAATACGTCTTCAGACTGCACACTGTCTTCAGGAGGTGCAGTTGCCAATGGCTTCGCCCTTGAGACTTTTGAGGAAGGGGCCGGCTTTAAAGCTTTTGGCTTCTTCGACTGCTTTGGCTTCGGTTCAACAGGAGCTTCATCAGACTCAGAGTCAGCTGGAGGGTCATTCACGGCAGTCCCTTGGACTAAGATGTGGGTGATGAGGCCCTCAAGGTTGGCAAACGGACCGATGACATTGGGTTCTGCGTAGCGTGTGCCATCTGTCCTTGGTGCGGAGGGGCCAGGGTTGAAGTCTAACCCAAATTTCTTCTTGTTCAGCTTCGCAGATTGTTGGGCAAACTGGAAGTTGCGCTTGAAAAGATTGTCGTCACGACACCAGAGGAGTGACGACGGATGTGCATCATCAGGCTGTGGTCCTCGGACCATGCATGGGTAGAAGCCTTGAGCAATGGCTTCATCTCTGGTCCTGGGTATGAGATTCTTGTAAATGATGTCCCCCCATGGTTTCTTGATGGCACATTTCTCAGCATACTCCTGAGTGACGAAGCGGTATTTGAACCACTGTTCTGCCCAATAACGTCGAATCCATTGGATTCGGGTCTTGCGCTGCCCATAACTCTCTTCTGGATCTGTTTTATACATTTCTGCCAGGTCTTCAGGCAGATCTTTGGAAGTACCCTCACGTCTCTGTCTGCCCCCCTTCCTTGATGCTGCTTCTGAAGCCATAAACTTTAACTTGAAAGGCTTCAAAGGCTTTCTTTTGCTGGACCAACAGGAACTGGCTTCAGGAGAGTTTATGTGATGCTTTAGGAATTCTGCAAATGAATGCAGACTATGAGAACCGAAGGATTCTCCCACGGACATGTACCTGTGACAGCATTAAGGTGCGAGGGAAGGGGAAGAGGTCATATGCATTCTCAGAAGGTTTTGAAGATTAATCAGTTTAGAAGACATTGACCTCATCGTGCAAAGACATTCACTCATAGATAAGAAGTTGGTTCCAGATTTGTACAAACCCATAGATCAGTACAAGTGAGGAATCTAACTACTTTATGAAGCACAAGTGAATATACTAGGCATGTTATGAGATGCAGATAGAGAGATCTAACTTGTGTGAAGAGAAACTTCTTATGATAGAAAGTGACAGAACCATGAGATCAAAAGGGGCTGTAAAAAGAGGTTTTATTTACCACACTTGGAACTGCTAGATGGAGTGGGAGATGATGCCGAGCAGTTCAGTCCTCCGTGCCCTAACTTGGCGACGGAAGACACCTACGGCGACGGCGGAGAGAACGATGTCCGGGATCGGCGTGAAGACGGCGTCGGAGAAGTTGCGGCAGCGAAGCGCTTCATCGCCGGCGTCGTCGAGTGCTAGCGGTGGCGCTAGGGTTCGTGCGAGGGTGGAGAAGGAGATAATGACCGCGGTAAGTGTGAATTTATAGGCTCGGGGGCGGCACTGTGCTATTACACAGGTGCCCCTGGCGATTCGCATCTGAGGAACGCGTGGCCAATTTGCGGAAGTTTTGGGTTTGTTCCACGTCCCACGCATGCCTGGATTGTCGGGCGGTCGTTCCTGCTTCTCCGGATTTTATGTGGAGGAATGAGCATTGAAAACGGACTTTATGGTTGTCTCTTTATCTTCTGCTGACAAGGACGCAGTGAAGACATTCGACAGTTTCAATAGAATGCATATGACTTGGAGAGATAGAATTTGAGATAGAAAGCATAGAGAGATTAGGGTCCGATCACATTCACTTAGTTCAAAAAGATTCAACCAAGAAGACATAGCTATAAGTGAATGTTGTAGAGGACAGAACACTAGTATGTATATATCTATATAATCAATGTAGTGAAGATAATAATGAAGACATGTTGAGTTCGAAGCCAAACCAAATGTGAAGATATTGCAAGGTAACGCCATGAGTGAAACACTTCAAAATAGAAAGTTTGGTGGTGGTGTTACCCACCGTATAGGAAGTATTAGACCCAGACACGGCGCACATTATCGTGGTGCTCCAAAGTCAAATTCCGCATTAATGTATTCACACTTAGAATGTATGTCTTCATTGATTGAAGATATACTTTACTTTGTGTGTTGCACATCTAAGTCATCATATGCATAAGTGTTAGGATGTGTGCCTGATCACAGGACATTTGAGGATTCCAGGATATTTAGCTCACACCGTAACTTGCAAAATCTCTTCTCATCCAAGGGCTTGGTGAAGATATCTTCCAATTGCTCTTCAGTGTTGACGTGTATGATATCAATGTCTTCCTTCACAACATGATCTCTGAGAAAGTGATGACGAATTTCAATGTGCTTTGTCTTCGAGTGCTGAACTGGGTTGTTGGCAATCTTGATGGCGCTTTCATTGTCGCAGTAAAGTGGCACTTGCTTCAGATGAATGCCATAGTCCTTGAGTGTTTTCTTCATCCACAGAAGCTGAGCGCAGCAAGATCCAGCAGCAATGTATTCAGATTCAGCAGTGGAGAGAGATACACAATTCTGCTTCTTTGAAGACCAACATACAAGTGATCGTCCCAGAAAGTGACATGTGCCTGATGTAGACTTGCGATCAACTTTGTCACCAGCATAATCAGCATCCGAAAATCCAACCAAATCAAACTCTGAGCCCTTGGGATACCATAATCCTAGAGTTGGGGTGTGAGCCAAATATCGAAGAATTCGCTTCACAGCTAAGTGATGCGACTCCTTTGGTGCCGCTTGAAATCGAGCACACATGCAAACACTAAGCATAATATCTGGCCTAGATGCACATAAATAAAGCAAAGAACCAATCATGGAGCGGTATACCTTTTGATCGAACTCTTTACCATTGTCGTCAGGACCCAGATGATGTTTGGCTGGCATTGGTGTTGTGAACCCTTTGCAGTCTTGCATACCGAACTTGTTCAGGCAATCTTTGAGATACTTCTCTTGAGATATGAAGATGCCATTGCATTGTTGTCGAATTTGAAGACCAAGGAAGAACTTCAGCTCCCCCATCATGGACATCTGATATTGCTCTTGCATCGCATATCCAAACTCTTCACTGTACTTCTGATTGGTGCAGCCGAAGATAATGTCATCCACACAAACAGTTCACCATCATATGTCTTCGTGAAAAGAGTGGGATCCAGGGAACCAGGTATGAAGCCTTTGCTCTTCAGGAAGTATTTGAGTGTGTCATACCAGGCCCTGGGAGCTTGTTTGAGGCCATACAGTGCCTTGTTGAGCTTGTATACCATGTTAGGATGTTTTGGATTTTCAAAGCCAGGCGGTTGTGCAACATACACTTCTTCTTCAATCTTGCCATTGAGAAAAGCACTTTTCACATCCATTTGATATAGAAGTATGCTATGATGATTTGCATAGGCCAGCAGTATGCGTATGGCTTCAAGCCTAGCCATAGGAGCAAATGTTTCATCGAAGTCAATGCCCTCCACTTGAGTATATCCTTGAGCAACGAGACGAGCTTTGTTTCTGACAACTTGACCATGCTCATCTTGTTTGTTGCGGTATATCCATTTGGTGCCTATTATGTTGTGCTTCCGTGGATCAGGATGCTTAACCAGTTCCCATACATTATTCAGCTCAAACTGTTGAAGCTCTTCTTGCATATCTTGAATCCATTCAGGTTCCATGAAGGCTTCTTCAACTTTCTTGGGTTCTGATATTGATATGAATGCGAAGTGCCCACAGAAATTTGCCAGTTGAGTTGCCCTTGAACGAGTGAGTGGACTAGGTGCATTGATGCTGTCAATTATTCTGTCAATTTGCACTTCATTGGCAACACGAGGGTGTATAGGGCGAAGACTTTGCTCTTGCTGATCTGTGTTGGTGTTGGGAGGAATGTCTTCAGGCCGAGCATTGTCTTCATGTTGATCAGGTGCTGAGATGATAAGTTCTTCTTCAGGATGAGCTTCAGAAGGTATAATCTCTCCAGTTCCCATAAGCTTGATTGATTCATCAGCTGGAACTTCATCTAGCACATTTGGCAGTTGCTCTCTTTGTGAACCATTTGTCTCATCGAACCGCACATCCACTGTTTCAACCACTTTGTAATGAAAGAGATTGAAGACTCTGTAGGAGTGCGAATCCTTTCCATATCCAAGCATAAAGCCCTCATGTGCTTTTGGTGCAAACTTTGAGGTGTGGTGTGGGTCCTTGATCCAGCATCTTGCCCCAAATACTCTGAAGTAACTGACATTTGGCTTCTTATCAGTTAGGAGTTCATAAGATGTCTTGTTCAGAAGCTTGTGAAGATAAACACGATTGATTGTATGGCATGCAGTGTCAATGGCTTCAGTCCAGAATTTTCTTGGAGTCTTGTATTCATCTAGCATAGTTCTGGCCATCTCAATGAGTGTTCTGTTCTTGCGTTCGACGACGCCATTCTGCTGTGGCGTGTACGGAGCTGAGAATTCATGTGTGATGCCCAAGGTATCAAGATATGTATCAAGGCCAGTGTTCTTGAATTCAGTGCCATTGTCACTTCTGATGTGCTTTATCTTGGCGCCAAAATTGTTCATAGCTCGATTGGCGAAGCGTCTGAAGACATCCTGCACTTCAGTCTTGTAAAGGATTATGTGCACCCATGTATATCTAGAGTAATCATCAACGATGACGAAGCCATAGAGGCAAGCAGAAGTAGTAAAAGTTGAGTAGTGAGTGGGACCGAAAAGATCCATGTGGAGCAGTTCGAAGGGTTGTGTAGTAGTCATGATTGTCTTCGAAGGATGTTTTGCCCTTGTCATCTTCCCTGCTTCACAGGCACCGCATAAGTGATCTTTCTTGAACTTGACGCCCTCGATGCCTATGACATGCTTCTTCTTCGCAAGAGTGTGGAGGTTCCTCATGCCAGCATGCCCAAGCCTCCGATGCCAAAGCCAGCATTCTGAAGCTTTTGCAAGAAGACATACTGCAAGTTGTGGTCCTGCTGAGAAATCTACCACATACAAATCATCTTTTCGATACCCTTCAAACACTAGAGACTTGTCAGATTCCATTAGTACTAGGCAACGATATTTTCCAAACATTACGATCATGTTCAAATCGCAAAGCATTGAGACAGACATTAAGTTGAAGCCAAGGGATTCAACAAGCATGACTTTATCCATGTGTTGATCCTTTGAGATTGCAACTCTACCTAGACCCAATACCTTACTTTTACCAGTGTCAGCAAATGTGATGTGGCTCTTGGACGTAAGGTTGAGTCCATAAGGAGGCTTCTTTTGCCAGTCATGTGATTTGTACACCCACTTTCAATAATCCATTCTGAAGACTTTGAAGTCGCTGGTGTCGTACCCTACAGTGCAGTTAGGGGGATAGGCTTCACGAAGAGAATTGTGAAGCAAAAACATTTGACGAACCAGTGGGTTATGAAAACTTAGATCCAGATTAGGACTAATAGGGAGAGTAGCCTGCGATTCAGGAACGAGGTACATAATGATGCCATTCGGGCATTTTATCTTGCGCCCTACAAGATTTTTAAGGTCCCCAGCAATAGCGTCAGAAGATTTTGTTTTTCTGCTGGAGACCTTTCCCTGCAAAAGAGAGTTAAGCTTTCTTAACCACCCACATCTTCAAGGGTGGCTTAGAAGCAATAAGTCTGAGTGCAGCATCTGAGAATTTTGGCTTTGAAGCCTTAGCAAACAGTCTAGCAGGTGGACAATAATACTCATAGGAATAAGCAGAATAATTTTTGGTCATATGAACATGACGATTCGATGAACCGCTCTCATATTCATATGCCTGAGTATGGTTTCCCTGCAAAACATTTGCGTTAGTGTGACTCAGGTGAGTCCTCTGTTTGTATGAAGCCTTTGGACCGTATGAAGCCTTTGGTCTGAGGTTTGTCTTCTTCAAGTGAGGTGTCATGAAGACATTCACAGGAAGATTTTCCAGACACTTTTTCGGAACCCAGATCTTCTTCATAGGCGGTCCATTCCTGCAGTTAGTACCAATGTACCTGGCAAACACTTCACCATTCTGATTCTTAAACAGTTTATAGTTTGCATCAAAGGATTCATCAATGATAATGGGGTTAGCACAAGTGAAGCCAGATAAATTGGATGGATCTGCTGAAAGTTCCTTTGCAGCAACCCATGTGGTTTTGGGGTACTGCTCAGGTTTCCAGTAAGAGCCATCTGCATTTATTTTCCTCACGAACCCAACACCCTCTTTCCTAGGGTTTCGGTTCAGAATCTGCTTCTTGAGGACATCACATAATGTCTGATGTCCTTTAAGACTTTTGTACATCCCTGTTTCAAGCAATGTCTTCAACCTAGCATTCTCATCAGCAATAGCAGTGGTATCCTCAGCAGAGGGGTTAGTTACCACATCAACAGTTGAAGATATTGCAACAGCAGTAGCAGTGGAACATTCAGCAACAGAAGTAGCATTATCACGCTCAATGCATTTAAGACATGGTGGTTCAAATCCTTCCTAAGCGGGACTGATCTGTTCGGCGCGAAGTGACTTGTTTTCCTTTTGAAGATCTTCATGAACCGCTCTCAATTTCTCAAGTTCTTGCTTCCTTTGAAGATAATCATAGGAAAGCTTTTCATGAGTTGTTGAGAGAGTATCAAGACGATCTTCAAGTTCCTGATACTTAACGTGAAGGTTTTTTATGTCTTCAATTAAGGATTCAGATCGAGTCATTTCAGCACCCAACAGATCATCGCTTCTGTCTAACAGTTTTTGAATATGTTCCATAGCTTTCTGTTGTTCAGTTGCAATTTTAGCAAGTGTTTTGTAGCTGGGTTTTGAATCACAGTCAGAGTCATCGTCACTAGATGTTTGATAGCGAGTAGTGCGTGTGTTTACCTTGACATCGCGTGCCATGAAGCAGTAGGTAGGAGTGGAGTCGTTCTTGTCATTTGCGTCGGTGTCGGTGATGCAGTCATTGTATGCAGTGTTGAAGATGGACTTGGCGACGTATGCTGTAGCCAGACTCGCAATGCCAGAATCAGACTCCTCCTCAGACTCCACCTCTGCCTCCTCAGATGCGGACTCCTCTGAATCCATCTCCTTGCCAACAAACGCACGTGCCTTGCCAGATGAGCTCTTCTTGTGTGATGAAGACTTTGAGGAAGACTTGGAAGAAGACTTTGAGTATTTCTTCTTCTTCTTGTCGTCAGAATCATATTCCTTGCTCTTCTTCTTCCTTCTGTTCTCATTGTCCCACTGTGGACACTCAGAGATGAAGTGTCCAGTTTTCTTGCACTTGTGACATGTTTTCTTCTTGTAGTCATGAGCAGAAACTTCATCATTCCTTGAGCTTGATCGTGAAGATTTTCTGAAGCCTTTCTTCTTGGTGAATTTTTGGAACTTCTTCACTAGCATTGCAAGTTCTCTTCCAATGTCTTCAGGATCATCAGAACTGCAGTCAGATTCTTCTTCAGATGAGAAAACAGCTTTTGCCTTCAAGGCACGAGTTCGCCCATAGTTTGGACCGTAGATATCTCTTTTCTCAGAAAGCTGAAACTCATGTGTGTTGAGCCTCTCAAGTATGTCAGACGGATCGAGTGTCTTGAAATCAGGACGTTCTTGAATCATCAGGGCCAGGATGTCAAACGAACTATCAAGTGATCTCAGCAGCGTCTTGACGATTTCATGTTTGGTGATCTCAGTGGCGCTGAGGGCTTGAAGCTCATTTGTGATGTCAGTGAGCCGGTCAAATGTGTGCTGGACATTCTCATTGTCATTTCGCTTGAAGCGGTTGAAGAGGTTGCGAAGAATACTGATTCTTTGATCTCTCTGGGTTGAGACGCCTTCATTAACCTTGGAGAGCCAGTCCCAGACCAGCTTGGATGTCTTCAAGGCACTCACACGGCCATACTGTCCTTTTGTCAGATGACCACAGATGATATTTTTGGCAGTAGAGTCCAGTTGAGTGAACTTCTTGACATCAGCAGCAGTGACACCTTCTCCAGCCTTGGGAACGCCGTTCTCGACGACATACCATAGGTCGATGTCAATAGCTTCAAGATGCATGCGCATCTTATTCTTCCAGTAGGGATATTCAGTTCCATCAAAGACGGGGCAAGCAGCAGAGACTTTGATTATCCCTGCAGTCGACATAGCTAAAACTCCAGGTGGTTAAACCGAATCACACAGAACAAGGGAGCACCTTGCTCTGATACCAATTGAAAGTGCGTTATATCGACTAGAGGGGGGGTGAATAGGCGATATTTATGAAAGTCTTCAAAACGTGAGAGTTATGAAGACAAACAGCGAAGATTATGCCTATTACTATGCAGCAGAAGTTAGATTACACTAGGCCAGCCATGGTCATGTATTCAATAGAGTGAAAGCACAATGACAAACAGCTTCAGTGTAATAAGGATCAGGTAGGAAGAAGTTATGAAGCCAAACAGATCAAACATTCACGTTGTGAAGACAAAAGATAAAGCAAGCATGCAATGGCTTCACAATGAGTAACAGTAAGAAAAGGAAGTGAAGATGAAACCAGTGACTCGTTGAAGACAATGATATGTTGGACCAGTTCCAGTTGCTGTGACAACTGTACGTCTGGTTGGAGCGGCTAGGTATTTAAACCTTAGGACACACAGTCCCGGACACCCAGTCCTGAACACGCAGCTCAGGACACCAAGTCCTCACCGTATTCTCCTTGAGCTAAGGTCACATCCTCGCCCAATCACTCTGGTAAGTCTTCAAGGTAGACTCCCAAACCTTCACAGACTTCGTTCACCGGCAATCCACAATGTCTCTTGGATGCTCTGAACGCGACGCCTAACCGTCTGGAGGATTCACAGTCCTCAAGTGTAATAAGTCTTCAGATCACACAGACAAGAAGACTAAGTGATGCCAATTTACTCTGGCTCTGGGTGGTTAGGGCTTTTCTCCTCAAGGAATTTCTCTCAAAGGCTTCGAGGTGGGTTGCTCTCAAACGACAAAAGCCACTAACTCTCAGCAGCCAACCGTTTATGGTTGTAGGGGGTGGGCTATTTATAGCCACTAGGCAACCCGACCTGATTGTCCGAAATGACCCTGGGTCACTTAAGGAACTGACACGTGTTCCAACGGTCAGATTTCAAACACACACGGCAACTTTACTTGGGCTACAAGCAAAGCTGACTTATCCAGCTCTGGACAAGATTTGCTCTCATTCTTCGCTCGAAGACATAGGATTTTGGTTAAGCATCACTTCAGTCATTCTGACTGGTTCACTTGGACCCCACTTAACAGTACGGTGGTTCCTATGACTCAACACAAGAAGAAAAAGAACTACGAAAGATCTAAGTCTTCGAGCTCCATAGCTTCATGCGTGTCTTCTCTTGTCATAGTCTTCAATGTGAATATCTTCATAACCACCTTTCTTCAATGTCTTCATACATTTTTAGGGGTCATCTCTGGTAGAAAACCGAATCAATGAGGGACTTCTACCTGTGTTATCCTGCAATTCTCACAAACACATTAGTCCCTCAACTAGGTTTGTCGTCAATACTCCAAAACCAACTAGGGGTGGCACTAGATGCACACATAACCAAAGTCTCATAGAGCAAGAGCCGTAGTAGAGTTATCAATACAGATCGAACCGCCGGAGCAAGATATGCCAAACGACGCGTTGCAGGACAAGCATGTTCATATGAATAGCACATTCAATGCTTTTGCCTCGTCAATAGCTCCTCACTTCCCCTCGCATGAGAACTTCATCTTCAGGCTACACCAAGACTGTTGTGTCTATCTCGAACACATTCTGTCTCGAAGAAACGAAGAAACAATGCCAAGCAGCGTGCGTTGGTACTCGAATAAGTCCTCAGGGAACACCAGTTCTACGCCAAGTTCTCCAAGTGCGAATTTTGGCTCGATGAGGTTCTTTATCTTGATATCATCTCTGCGCAAGGGCATTGCGGTGAATCCTGAGAAAGTGTCTGCAATTGTGAATTGGGAACCTCCTCAGAACGTGAAGCAACTCCGTAGCTTCCTCGGTCTCGCAAGCTATTGTCGAAGATTCGTTGAAAACTTTTCTAAGATCGCGAAGCCTCTCTCAAATCTCCAGAAGCACGTCAAGTACGTTTGGTCTCCGGAGTGTGACATTGCTTTCAACACTTTGAAAGAGAAATTGATCACTGCTCCAGTTCTGACTCCGCCTGATGAATCCAAACCGTACGAGGTCTTCCTGCAACCCCAAGTCTTTTTTGACAACTGAGTGCATCGCATTTTTATCTCGAGGACCTTTTGCATCTAAGCATGGGTGGTTTTCTCAAGTTATGCATAAACCGTTAGCAGTTGTCTCTCCGGGTAGATGTTTGCTCGCTAACTACGAGGTTCTGGATATTTCTATCTTGTTGGGTGATTTCAAGTTTCTGGCTTCTCTAATGATCCTTGGTAACTCGGATATTGATCTTATTCTCGGGATGGATTGGCTATCTAAGCACAAGGCTCAGCTTGATTGTGCAGCCAGGCAGATTCAATTGACTCATTCGTCTGAGGATGTAATTGTCTTTGCCGCTCGGGATAATACTATCCGTCTATTTTCTCTCAATGAGAAGGGTGAACTGGATGCTATCTCGCAAATTCCAGTCGTTTGCGAATATCAAGACGTCTTTCCAGAAGAGCTTCCAGGAATGCCTCCGCACCGGCCAGTTGAATTCGTCATTGATCTTGAGCCTGGCACGGAACCAGTGTGCAAGCATCCTTACAAGCTCGGACCTGAAGAGTTGAAGGAGCTGAAGAAGCAACTCGATATTCAAGAGAGAATGGGTCTCATCCGGCCTAGTTCTTCTCCGTGGGGTTGTGGTGTTCTTTTTGTGAAGAAGAAGGATGGAACGGACTGACTTTGTGTTGATTACCATCCATTGAACAAGAAGACCATCAAGAACAAATACCCACTTCCCAACATCAACGAGCTGTTCGAACAACTCAAAGGTGCCCAAGTATTCTCCAAGCTTGAACTCCGTATGTGTTATCATCAGATTCGAATCCGTGAGAAAGATATTCCCAAGACGGCTTTCAGGACAAGCTATGGTTCATATGAATACACTGTCATGTCTTTTGGCCTCGTCAACGCTCCTCCGACGTTCTCTCGCATGATGAACTTCATCTTCAACGCCTACACCAATGACTTCGTTTTGGTCTATCTCGACGACATTCTGGTTTTCTCGAAGAACAAGGAAGATCATGCCAAGCACTTGCGTTTGGTACTCAATAAGCTCAGGGAACACCAGTTCTACGCCAAGTTCTCGAAGTGCGAATTTTGGCTCGATGAGGTTCTTTATCTTGGTCATATCATCTCTGCCAAGGGCATTGCGGTGAATCCTGAGAAGGTGTCTGCAATTGTGAATTGGGAACCTCCTCAGAACATGAAGCAAGTCCGTAGCTTCCTCGGTCTCGCAAGCTATTGTCGAAGATTCGTTGAAAACTTTTCTAAGATCGCGAAGCCTCTCTCAAATCTTCTCCAGAAGCACGTCAAGTACGTTTGGTCTCCGGAGTGTGACATTGCTTTCAACACTTTGAAAGAGAAATTGGTCACCGCTCCAGTTCTAACTCCACCTGATGAATCCAAACCGTACGAGGTCTTTTGCGATGCCTCTCTCCAAGGTCTTGGCGCAGTGTTGATGCAAGAGAAGAAAGTTGTGGCTTATACCTCTCGCCAGTTGAAGCCCAACGAGAAGAACTACCCCACTCATGACCTCGAGTTGGCGGCAGTTGTGCATGCTCTTTTGACTTGGAGACATCTCTTATTGGGAAAAAAAGTGGACATTTTCACTGACCACAAGAGTCTCAAGTACATCTTCACTCAGCCTAATCTCAACCTCAGGCAAACTCGATGGGTCGAAATGATTCAAGAGTATAATCCGAGTATGGAGTATACTCCAGGCAAGGCCAATGTGATTGCCGACGCATTGAGCAGGAAGGCTTATTGCAACAGCCTGATTCTCAAGCCTTATCAACCCGAGCTTTGTGAAGCTTTCCGCAAACTTAATCTGCAAGTTGTTCCTCAAGGTTTCCTCGCCAACCTTCAAGTCTCTCCTACCTTGGAAGACCAGATTCTCCAAGCTCAACTTCTTGATGCTATGGTGAAAAAGGTGAAGATTGGGATTGCCAAGAGTCAACCCAAGTACAAGTGCTACCGCCTTGATGACAAGGATACTCTCTTCTTCGAGGATCGTATTGTTGTGCCCAAAGGTGACCTTCGTAAAGTGATCATGAACGAGGCTCACAATTCTCTCCTCTCCATCCACCCTGGGAGCACGAAGATGTATCAGGACCTCAAGCAGGCTTATTGGTGGACTCAAATGAAGCGCGAGATTGCTCAGTTCGTGAATGAATGTGATGTCTGCAGAAGAGTGAAGGCAGAACACCAAAGGGAAGCGGGTCTCCTCCAACCTCTTGCCATTCCAGAATGGAAGTTTGACCACTTTGAGATGGACTTCGTGACTGGGTTTCCAAAGTCCAAGCGTGGCAATGATACTATATTCGTTGTCATCGACAAACTCACTAAAGTGGCTCACTTTCTGCCTATCAAAAAGTCAATCACTGCAGCTCAATTGGCGGAACTCTATACTTCTCGAATTGTCTCTCTGCACGGTATTCCACAAGTGATCTCTTCAGACCATGGCAGCATCTTTACCTCCAAGTTTTGGGATTCTTTTCAGAAGTCCATGGGCACCAACATCCGCTTCAGCACAGCTTTCCATCCTCAAACTAGCGGTCAAGTCGAGCATGTCAATCAGATTCTTGAAGATATGCACAGGGCTTGTGTGATCTCCTTCCGCATGAAGTGGGAGGATTGTCTTCCTTATGCTGAGTTCTCCTACAACAACAGTTTTCAAGCAAGTTCGGGCAAGGCCCCATTTGAAATTCTGTATGGCAGGAAGGGCCGTACCCCTCTCAACTGGTCCGAAACCGGTGAACGTCAACTTCTGGGAAATGACTTAATCACAGAGGCAGAGGAAATGTGCAAAGTCATTCGAGATAACCTCAAAGCAGCCCAATCACGCCAGAAGAGCTACTATGATAGTAAGCACCGTGATTTGGCTTTCGAGATCGGAGATCATGTTTACCTCCGCGTCTCTCCTATGAAGGTACTCGCCGCTTCGGTATCAAAGGGAAGCTTGCCCCTAGATACGTGGGACCTTTCAAGATCGTGAGCAAGAGAGGCGATCTCGCCTATCAACTCGAGCTTCCTTCAAACTTTGCAAATGTGCATGACGTGTTCCATGTCTCTCAGCTCCGAAAGTTCTTCAAGACTCCGGACCGCACGGTCAACTTCGAGGACATTGAGCTCCAAGAAGATCTCTCTTATCGTGAGCACCCCGTGGCTATTCTTGGAGAGACTGAACGCAAGACTCGCAACAAGTTAATCAAATTCCTCAAAGTCAAGTGGTCACACCATTCCGACCGTGAAGCTACCTGGGAACGCGAGGATCACCTCCGTTTTGAGTACCCAGCGTTCTTTCAGTCCTAGATCTCGGGACGAGATCCTCTCGTAGTGGTGGAGTGTTGTAACACCCCGGATATGATTTTCCCAATATGTAATCCAACTCTTGCCGTTTCCAGCGTTAAGTTATTTTATTTTCTCGGGTTCGGGTTTTTGTCTCCGTATGTTGTTGTCGTTGTCATGCTTCTCATATCATGTCATCATGTGCATTGCATTTGCATACGTGTTCATCTCATGCATTCAAGCATTTTCCCCGTTGTCCGTTTTGCATTCCGGCGCTTCGTTCTCCTCCGATGGTCATTTCTACCTTTCTTTCATGTGTGGGGATTAAACATTTCCGGATTGGATCGAGACTTGCCAAGCGGCCTTGGTTTACTACCGGTAGACCGCCTGTCAAGTTTCGTACCATTTGGACTTCGTTTGATGCTCCAACGGTTAACCGAGGGACCGAAAAGGCCTCGTGTACTTCGTTTGATGCTCCAACGGTTAACCGAGGGACCGAAAAGGCCTCGTGTGTGTTGCAGCCCAACACCCCTCCAAGTTGGCCAACCCACCAAAACTCTCCATCATCTAGAGCGTTCGATCACGATCGCGTGGCCGAAAACCGCACCTCATTTGGACTCTCCTAGCTCCCTCTACCCTATATAAAAGACTCCTCAAATTCCGGATTCTTCAAACCCTAAAAAAAATTCGTCTCCGCGCCACCGGACACGTCGACGGGGCCGGACGTCCGCCCGCCGGCCAACCAATCAGACGCGCAAGTGCCGGGCGAGCCCACATGCTGTGCCGCCCGAGGCCCGCCAGGCCCGGGGAGGCCCTCCCGGGCCCATCGCGCCCCGCGCCCTTGGTCCCCGCGCCCGGTGCCCGGCGCCGCCAGCGGCCATTGCCGGCCCCGCCGCTCCGGCGAGGCTCCACCGCCGCCGGCAGCCTCCGCCGCCCCGCTCGGCGTGCCGCACGCCCGACGAGGCCGGACCTCGCCGCCGCCCCGGCCGCCGCACCCCGCTGCCTCCTCGACGCCCGGCCTCATCTCCCTCCGATGAACCTCCCTCCGGTGAACAGTAACTCCGGCGCCGGCCATCCTCGAAGTCCGCGCCCGGCCAGATCTGGATCCAGATCCAAACTCGGTTGACTTTTTGTCTCAAACCCTAGATATTTTGCCCCTGTTCATGCATCGTAACTTTGCATCCGTAGCTCCGTTTTGGGCATATAGCATATCAAAATGTTCGTCTCAGAGAGTATATCATTTCATCTCATTGCATCATTTTCATTTGAGTTCATCTTGATGCCCGAAATGCTGTTAGAAGTGCTATTTGAGATAATTGTCAGATCTGCTGCTCCAATTAGATATTTGTCATTTTTGCCATGATTATGTGTGCATGATATGCCCCTGAGCTCTTCATGAGTTTTGTTATATGTTTTGCCATCTATCCAGAGGTGCAACCCATGTATTTTTGTGATGTGTGTGGTGACTAGCACAAGCTTGCAAAGTGGTGCATTCGTTAATGCTGATTTCAGGGACTTAGCATTTCCACTAAGTCCTTGACTGTTTATCTCATTATGCCATATGTTCATGTTGTTTCCTAGTGATCCGTGCCTCTTTTGAGGATGATCAGTAAGGATGTTTTGTTAATCTTGTAGTGCTCTATCCATCCATGTCTTTGTTTGCAATTATGGAGCACCCTAGCTTGAGTCAATCGAGCTCTACTTTTGTCATTTCGTGAATCTGGGCAGATTGTCTACTTGTTAGCAATTTTGCCGAGGATGTTGTAGTTGATCCGTGCATGCTATGTTATTGTTCTTGCCATGTCTAGCTTGTATTTTGTGTATTCTTGATGGGTGTATGCTTAGATTGTCATGACTTGCTCTGTAGTGAGTGCATCGAGCTCGTAAACATGCCTACTTGATATCTGTTTCAGCATGCTCCAGTTTTCACTAAGTCTGAGACTGATTATGTTTTTGCCATGTTCACATGCTTGCAAATTTTTCTGATCCCTTTTGGCTCAAGGTCACTAAGGGACTTTTGTTAAGCTCTTTGAGTAGCTCCATGCCATGCTTTACTTTGCCATGTTCAGGTCCTGTAGCATATTGTTTTCATGCTCCAAAGAGTGCTATCTGATCTGAAATTCCAGACAAGTGTTAATTTCACTAAGTCTGAAATCTGTTACCAAATGCATTTTTGCCATGCTTGTTTGAACCTGTTAATGGATGAATTGGCCGTAGCTCAGTGCTAGTCTTTTGTTATCATGAATGGATCCCTGCCATGTATTTTGATGCCATGTTTGGGTGCTGTAGCATGTTCATCTTGTTGCATTTAGATGGCTACTTGCTGTAAATCGCAGAACGTGGTCATATTTGAATTGCTTGCCATTTCCAAACCGTAACTCCGATTCCGGCGTTCTTTATATCGTTTTCAAGCGATTTTCATCTCATCTTTCCAGTGGCACACTTGGATTTCCAGTTGAGGCCAGGTTCATGTTCCTGTCAAATCTTGCATATGCATGCATATCGCATCCCGCATAGCATACCATCTTTGCATCATATTGTTTGAGCCTTGCACGTGGTTGATTGTGTCCTTGTTGCTTGTTTGTCTTGTTTGGGTAGAGCCGGGAGACGAGTTTGCTAACGAGGAGCCCGTTGAGTTTGCTTTCGAGGATCCAGTCAACTCTGACAACTTTGCAGGCAAGATGATCATACCCTCGAAATCACTACTATCTTTGCTTTGCTAGATGCTCGCTCTTTTGCTATGCTCATGCTACGATGCCTACCACTTGCTTATCAAGCCTCCCAAATTGCCATGTCAAACCTCTAACCCACCATGTCCTAGCAAACCGTTGATTGGCTATGTTACCACTTTGCTCAGCCCCTCTTATAGCGTTGCTAGTTGCAGGTGAAGATTGGAGACCGTTCCTTGTTGGAACATTATTTACTTGTTGGGATATCATTATATTCTTGTTATCTTAATGCATCTATATACTTGGTAAAGGGTGGAAGGCTCGGCCTCTATATACTTGGTAAAGGGTGGAAGGCTCGGCCTCTCGCTTAGTGTTTTTTTCCACTCTTGTCGCCCTAGTTTCCGTCATATCGGTGTTATGTTCCCGGATTTTTGCGTTCCTTACGCGGTTGGGTGATAATGGGAACCCCTTGATAGTTCGCCTTGATTAAAGCTTTTCCAGCAATGCCCAACCATGGTTTTACCATTTGCCACCTAGCCTCTCTTTCCCTTGGGTTTCCGGAGCCCGAGGGTCATCTTATTTTAAAACCCCCGGGGCCAGTGCTCCTCTGAGTGTTGGTCCAACTCGTCAGCCGCCGGTGGACACCAGGGGAAACTCTGGGCTGGCCTACCGGAAGTTAAGACAATCTGAGTGTGCCCTGAGAACGAGATATGTGCATCTCCTATCGGGATTTGTCGGCACATTCGGGCGTTGTTGCTGGATTTGTTTTAACTTGTCGAAGTGTCTTGAAGAAGCGGGATACCGAGTCTGATCGGAACGTCTCGGGAGAAGGTCTATTCCTTCGTTGACCGTGAGAGCTTGTCATGGGCTAAGTTGGGACTCCCCTGCAGGGATTTGAACTTTAGAAAGCCGTGCCTGCGGTTATGGGCAGATGGGAATTTGTTAATGTCCAGTTGTAGATAACTTGAACCTTAACTTATTTAAAATGAATCAACTGTGTGAGTTACCGTGATGGTGTCTTCTCGGCGGAGTCCAGGAAGTGAACATGGTATTGGAGTAATGCTTGCCGCAGGTTTCCCTCTAGTTACTCGCTCGCGCTTTGCCTCCTCTTCTCGCTCTCTTTTGCGAACAGGATAGCCACCATATATGCTAGTCGCTTGCTGCAGCTCCACATATTTTCCTTGCCTTACCTATAAGCTTGAATAGTCTTGATCGCGAGGGTGCGAGATTGCTGAGTCCCTGTGGCTCACAGATTACTTCCAAACCAGATGCAGGGCCAGATGACCCCATTCCAGATGATGCGCTTGAGCTCAAGTGGGAGTTCGACGAGGACTCATGCCGATACTACGTGTCTTTCCCTGATGATCAGTAGTGGTGCCCAGTTGGGGTGATCGGGACCGTGTCGCATGTTGGGTTATCTTTTATTTTGGTGCCGTAGTCAGGCCATGAGTGTTTGAATGTTGCAATGCTATTTATGTACTTTGATTGACGTGGCGAGTGTAAGCCAACTATTGTATCTCCCCTTTTATTATCTATATTACATGGGATGTTGTGAAGATTGCCTAACTTGCGACATTGCTTTCAATGCGGTTATGTCTCTAAGTCGTGCCTCGACACGTGGGAGCTATAGCCGCATCGAGGGCGTTACAAGTTGGTAATCAGAGCCTTCCCCGACCTTAGGAGCCCCATTGCTTGATCGTTTTTAGCAGCCGTTGTTGAGTCTAGAAAAATGTTTTGAGTCTTTTAGGAATTATATATCGGAGAGTTTAGGAATTCTTTTTACTTCCCAGTCTCCTCATCGCTCTGGTAAGGCATCCTGGCGTAGAGTTTTGACTCTTCTCTTCTCAAAATTCAATAAAAAAATTTTAGGATCACGCGGGTATCTTGGAATCGTTCCGATGGTTTTGTGACGAGAACATTGTTCTTGGTGCCTCCTGTCTTTAGGGGTTGTGGCAGTGTCCCGGGGAGTTGAGCTCCGAGGTGTTGTCGTCACAATTTTATCGTTGCAGTTCTGGAATACCTGAGTTTAGTACGCCGGGATCAAAAATCTATTTTATGCAGTTCGTTGGTGAGATAACCTCGACGGCACCCAGTATTGGGCGGGAGTTCGGGAGTATTGCCATAACTTGTATAACGGATGCTTTTCGAAGGTTGAGGTAGATGGTTTCCGAAGTTTTTCTCGGTTATGTGTTAAAGGATGGATACAGCTGGATGTAGGATTTGCTAGATTTGGGTGAGATATTATGCTTCCCCTGTATCCCCAACACCTGATTGCATAACCGGAAAGGTTCGGGAGTTTCATAGGTGGGAATTCTTGTAGCTCTAGCTCTTCTTCCACGGATATTTGGTTTGAGATTGGGATTTCTTACCGAGTATTCGTTCTCGATCCATACCTTGTTGATTTATTTCTCTACCTAAATTCTAAGTGGCTTCTCAATTTATGGATATGTGACCATTTTAAGAGGAATGCATTCGTTCTTATGTTCGGATGTGAAGACTATATGTTGCAATTTTCATTCCGTTGGATTCAGCTTCATTTTATCTGTCAATGTGCTAACGGTTGTCACCCTCTTCAGGATGGCTCCCGCTAAGAGCACCAACCAGAATCAGAATCAAGATCCGCCACCACCTCCTCCTCCTCCGGAGGCATGGCAAGCTGTGATGGCCACAACCAATGCAAACACACAGTTGATCATGCAAATTCTTCAAGAGCGCAATCAAGCGAACCAAGGCAACCAAGGCAACAATCAGAATCACTTTGCTACACTCAACCAGTTCCTTGCTAACGGGCCAAAGACTTTCAGCAATTGTGTTGAGGCAACTGATGCTGACGATTGGCTCGTGGATCTGTGCAAGCATTTCGAGTGCAGTAACATCAGGCCTGAGGACTTTGTCAAGTTCGCATCCTTCCAACTCAAAGATCAAGCTGCAGAATGGTTCCAGCAGTACAAGGATTCCAGAGGAGGCCGTGTGATTACCTGGGATGAATTCCGTCAAGACTTCAAAGCTCATCATATTCCTCAGAGCGTGGTTGAAAGCAAGCGTGAGGAATTCCGCAACCTGAAGCAAGGCTCTTTGTCTGTCTATGACTACAACAAGTTGTTTCAGAAGCTCGCCCGCTTTGCTAAGCAGGACGTCCCTGATGAGAGGAGCATGATATACCAGTTCAGGGGTGGTCTCAGAGAAGAAATCCAGCTAGCTCTTGTTCTCTTTGATCCCTTGAGGTACGATGAGTTCTACAACATGGCATTGAAGCAAGAGGCCGCTCAATTGAGGTGTGATGCTTCCATGAAGCGAGTCGGAGACACTACTCCTTCTTCCTCTACTCAAGTGGCCAAGCAGCAGAAGTATTGGCTTCCTCCTCCTCCGTTCCGTCAGCCTATCAGCAGAAGAGCAAAGGTGGCAGTGGATCTTCCCACCCACCCAACCCTGGCTTTCAGAACAAGACTTCATCTCAAGCTCCAAGATCGAGTGCTCCGTATTACCGTCCGCTTTCAGAGGTCACGTGCAACAAGTGCCAACAAAAGGGTCACTATGCCAACAAATGCTTCAATCAGAGGCGTCTTCCTCCTCCTCCTCCTGTGAGAACGGCAAGTACAGCTATGGTCAAGCATAACACCAAGCACACCAAGGTCAACTTGATGAATGCAGCTCAGGCAGAGGACTCGTCAGATGTCATCATGGGTAACCTTCCTATTAACGATGTCCCTGCAAAAGTTCTTTTTGACACTGGTGCATCGCATTGTTTTATCTCGAGACCTTTTGCATCTAAGCATGGGTGGTTTTCTCAAGTTATGCATAAACCGTTAGCAGTTGTCTCTCCGGGTAGATGTTTGCTCGCTAACTACGAGGTTCTGGATATTTCTATCTTGTTGGGTGATTTCAAGTTTCTGGCTTCTCTAATGATCCTTGGTAACTCGGATATTGATCTTATTCTCGGGATGGATTGGCTATCTAAGCACAAGGCTCAGCTTGATTGTGCAGCCAGGCAGATTCAATTGACTCATTCGTCTGAGGATGTAATTGTCTTTGCCGCTCGGGATAATACTATCCGTCTGTTTTCTCTCAATGAGAAGGGTGAACTGGATGCTATCTCGCAAATTCCAGTCGTTTGCGAATATCAAGACGTCTTTCCAGAAGAGCTTCCAGGAATGCCTCCGTACCGGCCAGTTGAATTCGTCATTGTTCTTGAGCCTGGCACGGAACCAGTGTGCAAGCGTCCTTACAAGCTCGGACCTGAAGAGTTGAAGGAGCTGAAGAAGCAACTCGATATTCAAGAGAGAATGGGTCTCATCCGGCCTAGTTCTTCTCCGTGGGGTTGTGGTGTTCTTTTTGTGAAGAAGAAGGATGGAACGGACCGACTTTGTGTTGATTACCGTCCATTGAACAAGAAGACCATCAAGAACAAATACCCACTTCCCAACATCAACGAGCTGTTCGAACAACTCAAAGGTGCCCTGAAAGTGCGTTATATCGACTAGAGGGGGGGTGAATAGGCAATATTTATGAAAGTCTTCAAAACGTGAGAGTTATGAAGACAAACAGCAAAGATTATGCCTATTACTATGCAGCAGAAGTTAGATTACACTAGGCCAGCCATGGTCATGTATTCAATAGAGTGAAAGCACAATGACAAACAGCTTCAGTGTAATAAGGATCAGGTAGGAAGAAGTTGTGAAGCCAAACAGATCAAACATTCACGTTGTGAAGACAAAAGATAAAGCAAGCATGCAATGGCTTCACAATGAGTAACAGTAAGAAAAGGAAGTGAAGATGAAACCAGTGACTCGTTGAAGACAATGATATGTTGGACCAGTTCCAGTTGCTGTGACAACTGTACGTCTGGTTGGAGCGGCTAGGTATTTAAACCTTAGGACACACAGTCCCGGACACCTAGTCCTGAACACGCAGTTCAGGACACCAAGTCCTCACCGTATTCTCCTTGAGCTAAGGTCACTTAGTCCTTGCCCAATCACTTTGGTACGTCTTCAAGGTAGACTCCCAAACCTTCACAAACTTCGTTCACTGGCAATCCACAATGTCTCTTGGATGCTCTGAACGCGACGCCTAACCGTCTGGAGGATTCACAGTCCTCAAGTGTAATAAGTCTTCAGATCACACAGACAAGAAGACTTAAGTGATGCCCAATTTACTCTGGCTCTGGGTGGTTAGGGCTTTTCTCCTTACTAGAAATTTTCTCTCAAAGGCTTCAAGGTGGGTTGCTCTCAAACGACAAAAGCCGTGCACTGAAATCTGAGCAGCCAACCGTTTATGGTTGTGGGGGTGGGCTATTTATAGCCACTTGGCATCCCGACCTGATTTGTCCGAAATGACCCTGGGTCACTAAGGAACTGACACGTGTCTCAACGGTCAGATTTCAAACTCTCATGGCAACTTTACTTGGGCTACAAGCAAAGCTGACTTGTCCGGCTCTGGACAAGACTCGCTCTCATTGTCTTCGCTCGAAGACATAGGTTTTTGATTTAGGCATCACTTCAGTCATTCTGACTGGTTCTCCTGGACCCCACTTAATAGTACGGTGGTTCCTATGACTCAACACAAAAGAAAAAGAACTACGAAAGATCTAAGTCTTCGAGCTCCATAAGCTTCATAACGTGTCTTCTTTTGTCATAGTCTTCAATGTGAATATCTTCATATACCACCTTTGTCTTCAATCTCTTCATACATTTTTAGGGGTCATCTCTGGTAGTAAAACCGAATCAACGAGGGACTTCTACCTGTGTTTTCCTGCAATTCTCACAAACACATTAGTCCCTCAACTAGGTTTGTCGTTAATACTCCAAAACCAACTAGGGGTGGCACTAGATGCACTTACATGCCCAAGTATTCTCCAAGCTTGAACTCCGTATGGGTTATCATCAGATTCGAATCCGTGAGCAAGATATTCCCAAGACGGCTTTCAGGACAAGCTATGGTTCATATGAATACACTGTCATGTCTTTTGGCCTCGTCAATGCTCCTCTGACGTTCTCTCGCATGATGAACTTCATCTTCAACGCCTACACCAATGACTTTTTTGGTCTATCTCGACGACATTCTGGTTTTCTCGAAGAACAAGGAAGATCATGCCAAGCACTTGCGTTTGGTACTCGATAAGCTCAGGGAACACCAGTTCTACGCCAAGTTCTCCAAGTGCGAATTTTGGCTCGATGAGGTTCTTTATCTTGGAAATATCATCTCTGCCAAGGGCATTGCGGTGAATCCTGAGAAGGTGTGCAATTGTGAATTGGGAACCTCCTCAGAACGTGAAGCAACTCCGTAGCTTCCTCGGTCTCGCAAGCTATTGCCGAAGATTCGTTGAAAACTTTTCTAAGATCGCGAAGCCTCTCTCAAATCTTCTCCAGAAGCACGTCAAGTACGTTTGGTCTCCGGAGTGTGACATTGCTTTCAACACTTTGAAAGAGAAATTGGTCACCGCTCCAGTTCTGACTCCACCTGATGAATCCAAACCGTACGAGGTCTTTTGCGATGCCTCTCTCCAAGTTCTTTTTGACACTGGTGCATCGCATTGTTTTATCTCGAGACCTTTTGCATCTAAGCATGGGTGGTTTTCTCAAGTTATGCATAAACCGTTAGCAGTTGTCTCTCCGGGTAGATGTTTGCTCGCTAACTACGAGGTTCTGGATATTTCTATCTCGTTGGGTGATTTCAAGTTTCTGGCTTCTCCAATGATCCTTGGTAACTCGGATATTGATCTTATTCTCGGGATGGATTGGCTATCTAAGCACAAGGCTCAGCTTGATTGTGCAGCCAGGCAGATTCAATTGACTCATTCGTCTGAGGATGTAATTGTCTTTGCCGCTCGGGATAATACTATCCGTCT